>NW_017204402.1:0-5673 GCF_001704415.2 Capra hircus | reverse complement strand
CATGCCCCCCACTTGAGACGAGGACTGACTCCCCTGGGAGACTCCAGAAGTAACCCAGGATCCATGTCAGCACTGAGAGAAATCCTCAGTTTCCGCACCGAATCACAAAAGGTCTTAGGGCCCGGCATTCGACGGGTAGAGAATCCCAGGTGGCCCCGAGTAACTCGCATGGGGACTGGCATTTCCTGAGGCCACCAGAGCGGTCCCTAAGGTCCCCATAGTAAGTCGAGAGCACCTGCCGCAACTCGAGAAAATCAGGAGGTTCTCCCCTCCAGGCGAGTTGAGACCCATTTCCTCTGAGGTGTCTCAAGGCTAATCACACCTAAGCTCTGGAACTTCCAAGAGTCCTTCACACCCTTGCTGCAACTCAAGAAGTTCCCCGACATATCCGTCTCCACTCGAGAGGAAGCACGAGAGTCCCGCCCACATCCAGAGGAACTCCGTTTCCGCCTCATAGCTCGGGGAGGGATCCTTTCCCTGCGTGGTCGGGAAAGAATTCCTGGCGTTCAAGTGGCAACTCAAGAGGAGGCGCTCTTCTCATGAAAGGTGAGAGAAACTCCAGGGTCGTGCCACCATTTCCAGAGTCCCCCAGATGTCTCAGTCCATTCCTGGGAATCCTGTTTTCTCTGCAGTGCCTCGACTTTCAAGCCGAGGATCGACTCACACCATGGTGGCACGTGGGAGCCCTGTGGGAAAGCCTCGTGGAAAGCCTCGAGGGAAAGCCACTGATCCCTTGATCCACGTGAAGGGAAGCGTGACACTGCTGCTACAGCTCGGGAGGAAAGCGAACGTGCGTGCTCCCACTCGAGACGAGGACTGACTCCCCTGGGGAGACTCCAGAAGTACCCCAAGATCCATGTCAGCACTGGAGAGGAATCCTCAGGTTCCGGCACTGATTTCGCACAAGTTCTTAGGCCCTGGCATCGACGGCAGAGGAATCCCGAGACGACCCGAGCAACTCGCAAGGGAACTGGCCTTTCCTGAGGCCACCAGAGCGGGTCCCTGAGGTCCCCGTCGTAAGTCGAGAGCACCTGCCACAACTCGGGAAAATCCAGGAGGTTCTCCTCTCCAGGCGAGGTGAGGCCCATTTCCGCTGAGGTTTCTCGAGGCTAATCACACCTAACCTCTGGAACTCCCAAAGGGTCCTTCACATCCTTGCTGCAACTCAAGAAGTTCCCCGACATACCCATCTCCACTCGAGAGGAAGCACGAGAGTCCCGCCCACATCCAGAGGAGCCCCGTTTCCGCCTCATAGCTCGAGAGGAGTGATCCTTTCCCTGCGTGGTCGGGAAAGAATTCCCGGCGTTCCCGGCGCAACTCAAGAGGAGGCGCTCTCTTCGGGAAGGGCGACATTAACTCCAGGGTCCTACCACCATTCCCAGAGTCCCCCAGATGTCTCAGTCCATTCCAGGGAAACCTGTTTTCCCTGCACTGCGTCGACTTTCAAGCCGAGGATCGACTGACACCACGTTGGCAAGTGGGACAGCCCTCTGGGAAAGCCTCGTGGGAAAACCTCGAGGGAAAGCCACAGATTCCTTGATCCACTCGATGGAAAGCGTGACATTGCTGTTACAGCTCGGGAGGAAAGTGCACGTGCATGCCCCACTCGAGACGAGGACTGACTCCCCTGGGGAGACCTCAGAAATACCCCAATAACAATGTCAGCACTGGAGAGGAATCCTCAGGTTCCGGCACCGACTCCACACAAGGTCTTAGGCTCCGGCATCGACGGGAGAGGAATCCCGAGAGGCCCCTGTGCAACTCGCAAGGGGACTGGCCTTTCCTGAGGCCACCAGAGCGGGTCCCTGAGGTTTCCATCGTAGGTCTAGAGCACCTGCCGCAACTCGAGAATATCCAGGACGTTCTCCCCTCCAGGCGAGATGAGGTCCATTTCCGCTGCGGCGTCTCGAGGCTAATCACACCTAACCTCTGGAACTTCCAAACGGTCCTTCACACCCTTGCTGCAACTCTAGAAGTTCCCCAACATACCCGTCTCCACTCGAGAGGAAGCACGAGAGTCCCCCCACATCCAGAGGAGCCCCCGTTTCCGCCTCCTAGCTCGAGAGAAGGGATCCTTTCCCTGCGTGGTCGGGAAAGAATTCCCGGCGTTCCCGTCGCATCTCAAGAGGAGGCGCTCTCCACAAGACAGGCGAGAGGAACTCCAGGGTCGTGCCACCATTCCCAGAGTCCCCCAGATGTCTCAGTCCATTCCAGGGAAACCTGTTTTCCCTGCACTGCCTCCACTTTCAAGCCGAGAATCGACTCACACCACGTTGGCACGTGGGACAGCCCTGTGGGAAAGCCTCGTGGGAAAGCCTCGAGGGAAAGCCACTGATCCCTTGATCCACTCGACGGGAAGCGTGATACTGCTGCTACAGCTCGGGAGGAAAGCACAGGTGCATGCCCCCACTCGAGACGAGGACTGACTCCCCAGGGGAGACTCCAGAAGTACCCCAAGTTCCAGGTCAGCACAGGTGAGGAATCCTCAGGTTCCGGCACCGACTCCACACAAGGTCTTAGGCCCCGGCATCGACGGGAGAGGAATCCCGAGAGGCCCCCGAGCAACTTGCATGGGGACTGGCCTTTCCTGAGGCCACCAGAGTGGGTCCCTGAGGTCCCCGTTGTCAGTCGAGAGCACCTGCCGCAAGTTGAAAAAATACAGAAGGTTCTCCCCTCCGTGCGAGATGAGTCCCATTTCCGCTGAGGCGTCTCGAGGTTAATCACACCTAACTTCTGGAACTACCAAAGGGTCCTTCACACCCTTGCTGCAACTCAAGAACATTCCCGACATACCCGTCTACACTCGAGAGGAAGCACGAGAGTCCCGACCACATCCAGAGGAGCCCCGTTTCCGCCTCTTAGCTCAAGAGGTGGGATTCTTTCCCTGCGTGGTCGGGAAAGATTTCCTGGCGTTCCCGTCGCATCACAAGAGGAGGCGCTCTCCACAGGAATCGCGAGAGGAACTCCAGGGTCGTGCCATCATTCCCAGAGACCCCCAGATGTCTCAGTGCTTTCCCTGCACTGCCTCGACTTTCAAGCCGAGGATCGACTCACACCACGGTGGCACGTGTGACAGCCCTGTTCGTGGGAAAGCCTCGAGGGAAAGCCTCGAGGGAAACCCTCTGATCCATTGATCCACTCTACAGGAAGCGTGACAATGCTGCTACAGCTCGGGAGAAAACCGCACGTGCATGTCCCCACTTGAGACGGGGACTGACTCCCCTGGGGAGACTCCAGAAGTACCCCAGGATCCATTTCAACACTGGAGAGGAATCCTCACGTTCAGGCACCGACTCCACACAAGGTCTTAGGCCCCGGCATCGACGGGAGAGGAATCCCGAGAGGCCCCCGAGCAACTCGCATGGGGACTGGCCTTTCCTGAGGCCACCAAAGCGAATCCCTGAGGTCCCCGTTCAAAGTCGAGAGCACCTGCCGCAACTCGAAAAAATCCAGGAGGTTCTCCCCTCGAGGCGAGATGAGGCCCATTTCCGCTGAGACGTCTGGAGGCTAATGGCACCTAACTCTGGAACTTCCAAAGGGTCCTTCACACCCTTGCTGCAACTCAGGAAGTTCCCCGACAAACCCGTCTCCACACGAGAGGAAGCACGATAGCCCGCCACATCCAGAGGAGCCCCGTTTCCGCCTCATAGCTCGAGAGGAGGGATCCTTTCCCTGCAGGGTCGGGAAAGAATTCCCGGCGTTCCCGTCCCATCTCAAGAGGTGGCGCTATCCACAGGAAAGGCGGAGAGGAACTCCAGGGTCGTGCCAACATTCCCAAAGTTCCCCAGATATCTCAGTCCATTCCAGGGAAACCTGTTTTCCCGGCACTGCCTCGACTTTCAAGCCGAGGATCCACTCACACCACGGTGGTACGTGGGTCAGCCCTGTGGGAAAGCTTCGTGGGAAAGCCTCGAGGGAAAGCCCACAGATCCCTTGATCCATGCGAAGGGAAGCGTGACACTGCTGCTACAGCTCGGGAGGAAAGCACACGTGCAATCCCCCATTTGAGACGAGGACTAACTCCCCTTGGGAGACTCCAAAGAACCCGAAGATCCATGTCAGCACTTGAGAGGAATACTCAGGTTCCGCACCGACACCACACAACGTCTTAAGCCCCGGTATTGAAAGGAGAGGGATCCCGAGAGGCCCCGAGCAACTCGCATTGGGACTGGCCTTTCCTGAGGCCCACAAGAGCAGGTCCCTGAGGTCCCCGTCTTAAGTCGAGAGCACCTGCAGCAACTCGAGAACATCCAGGAGGTTCTCCCCTCCAGGCTAGATGAGGCCCATTTCCGCTGAGGCGTCTCGAGGCTAATCACACCTAACCTCTGGAACTTCCAAAGGGTCCTTCACACGCTTGCTGCAACTCAAGAAGTTCCCCGACATACCAGTCTCCACTCGAGAGGAAGCTCGAGGGTCCCGCCCACATCCAGAGGAGCCTGGTTTCCACCTCGTAGCTTGAGATTAGGGATTCTTTTCCTGCTTCGTCTGGAAAGAATTCCCGGCTTTCCTGTCGCATCTCAAGAAGAGGCGCTCTCAACAGGAAAGGCGAGAGAAAACCCAGTGTCGTGCCCACAATTCCAAGGGACCCCCAGATGTCTCAGTCCATTCCAGAGGAACTTGTTTTCCCTGCACTGCTCTACTTTCACGCCGAGGATCCACTCACTCCACCATGGCATGTCCCACGTGGGACAGCCCTGTGGGAAAGCCTCGTCGGAAAGCCTCGAGGGAAAGCCACAGATCCCTTGATCCCCGCGACGGGGAAGTGTGACACTGCCGCTACAGTTCGTGAGGAAAGCTCACGTGCATGCCCCCACACGAGATGAGCACTGACTCCCCAGGAGAGACTCCAGAAGTACCCCAAGATCCATGTCAGCACTGGAGAGGAATCCTCAGGTTCCAGCCCCGACTCCACACAAGGTCTTAGGCCCCGACATCGACGGGGAGAGGAATCCTGAAAGGCCCCCTTGCAACTCCCATGGGCACTGGCCTTTCCTGAGGCCACCAGAGCGGGTCCCTGCGGTCCCCGTCGTAACTCGAGAGACCCTGCCCAACTCTAGAAAATCCAGGAGGTTCTCCGCTCCAGGCGAGATGAGGCCCATTTCCTCTGAGGCGTCTGGAGGCTCATCACACCTAAACTCTGGAAATTCAAAAGGGTCCTTGCTGCAACTCAAGAAGTTCCCCGACATACCCGTCTCCACTCGAGAGGAAGCACGAGGGTCCCGCACACATCCAGAGGAACCCCGTTTCCGCCTGGTAGCTCGAGATGAGGGATCCTATCCTGCTTAGTCAGGAAAGATTTTTCAGCGTTTCCGTGGCCTCTCAAGAGCAAGGGGCTCTCAATAGGAAAGGCGAGAGGAACTCCAGGGTCGTGCCATCATTCCAAGAGTCCCCCAGATATCTCAGTCCATTTCAGAGGAACCTGTTTTCCCCGCAATGCCTCGACTTTCACGCCGAGGATCCACTCACACCATGGTGGCATGTGGGACAGCCCTGTGGGAAAGCCTCGTGGGAAAGCCACAGATCCCTTGATCCCCGCGACGGGAAGCGTGACACATCTGCTACACTGTCCCTGAGGTCACGGGTCGTATGTCGAGAGCACCTGCCACAACTCGAGAAAATCGGAGGTTCTCTGCTCCAGTCGAGATGAGGCCCATTTTCTCTGCTGGGTGTCTC
>NW_017204401.1:0-5673 GCF_001704415.2 Capra hircus | reverse complement strand
CTATCAGGCGGGGGCGCAGGGCTCCTCCAGCAGGTCTTGCCTCAGGGGCTGCTTCCCCTGAGTTGGGGCTGTGGGCAGGAACCCAGACACGCAGGATCAGGCCCCAAACACCTGCACATGTCTCTGCTGGGGAGGAGAGTGCTAGGGAACCTACGTCTGTCATACACTTTCTGGGCACCCAAGGAATCAGCCTCCGTGTGTGCGGGGCTGAAAACCCCAGCCAGGGGCCCTGGGAGCCTGGTGCTCTCCGTGTGGCGCTGAATCTGGGCGGCCAAGCAACCGCTGGAGGAGCCCTGCAGTTGCCCTTCCCTTCCCTCTGACAGAATTCTCACTGCTGGAGCCCTTGGCAGTGTGCAACCCACCAGCCCCTAAGCTCTCCTTAAGGAGGACTGGGACCTAAGTGCAAAGGCAAGGCAGGATTGGAGCTGAGGCAAGAAAGGCGCCAGTGGCGACTCCCAGGCTCCTGCTGCCTGCTCCTTCCTGGAGAGGCAGCCTAAAAGCAAGGCAAGTCTGGGCAAGGCTAGCCCCCGGCAGAGCAGCCTCGCGCCAGGAACTCTGCCAGATCGGGGCTCTGAGCAGAGCTAGAGCTCTGCCGTACTGGAGGCGCACTTAGCTCCGTGCAAGCAGGGCTTTCAACTTGACGGGGCTGGGCTGCCTCCTCTTCCCCGAGGAGGCTCGCTTCCCTGCTGGCTGTGCACTCGCCTATCAGGCGGGGCGCAGGGCTCCTCCAGCAGGTCTTGCCTCAGGGGCTGCTTCCCCTGAGTTGGGGCTGTGGGCAGGAACCCAGACACGCAGGATCAGGCCCCAAACACCTGCACATGTCTCTGCTGGGGAGGAGAGTGCTAGGGAACCTACGTCTGTCATACACTTTCTGGGCACCCAAGGAATCAGCCTCCGTGTGTGCGGGGCTGAAAACCCCAGCCAGGGGCCCTGGGAGCCTGGTGCTCTCGGTGCGGCGCTGATTCTAGGCGGCCTAGAAACCGCTGGAGGAGCCCTGCAGTTGCCCTTCCCTTCCCTCTGACAGAGCTCTCACTGCTGAAGCCCTTGGCAGTGTGCAACCCACCACCCCCTAAGCCCTCCCCAACGACGCCTGGCACCTATGTGCAAAGGCAAGGCAGATTGGAGCTGAGGCAAGGAAGGCACCAGTGGCGTCTCCCAGGCTCGCTCAGACAGCTCCTTCCTGGGGAGGGAGCCTAAAAGCAAGGCAAGTCTGGGCAAGGCGAGCCCCGGGCCGAGCAGCCTCGCGCCAGAAACTCTGCCAGATCGGGGCTCTGAGCAGAGCTAGAGCTCTGCCGTACTGGAGGCCCACTTAGCTCCGTGCAAGCAGGGCTTTCCTCTTGACTGGGCTCGGCTGCCTCCTCTTCTCCCGAGGAGGCTCGCTACACTGCTGGCTGTGCTCTCGCCTATCAGGCGGGCGCGCAGGGCTCCTCCAGCAGGTCTTGCCTCAGGGGCTGCTTCCCCTGAGTTGAGGCTGTGGGCGGGAACCCAGACACGCAGGATAAGGCCCCAACCACCTGCACATGTCTCTGCTGGGGAGGAGAGTGCTAGGGAACCTACGTCTCTCACACACTTTCTAGGCACCCACGGAGTCAGCCTCTGGGAGTGTGGGGATGCAAAACCCAGCCAGGGCCCTTGGAACCTGGTGCTCTCCGTGCGGAGCTTTGTCTGGGCGGCCAAGGAACCGCTGAAGGAGCCCTGCTGTTGCCCTTCGCTTCCCTCTGACAGAGCTTTCACTGCTGGAGCCCTTGGCAGTGTGCAACCCACCAGCCCCTAAGCCCTCCTCAAGGACGCTTGGGACCTAAGTGCAAAGGCAAGGCAGGGGTAGAGCTGAAGCCAGGAAGGCGCCAGTGGCGTTTCCGAGCCTCACACAGCCTGCTCCTTCCTGGGGAGGGAGCCTTAAAGCAAGGCAAGTCTGCGCAAGGCTCGCCTATGGCAGAGCATCTTGGTGCCAGGAACTCTGCAGATCGGGCCTCTGAACAGAGCTAGAGATCTGCCGTACTGGAGTCGCACTTAGCTTCGTGTAAGCAGGGATTTCAGCTTGACGGGGACTTGCTGCCTCCTCTTCCCCCGAGGAGGCTCGCTTCCCTGCTGGCTGTGCACTCGCCTATCAGGCGGGGGCGCAGGGCTCCTCCAGCAGGTCTTGCCTCAGGGGCTGCTTCCCCTGAGTTGGGGCTGTGGGCAGGAACCCAGACACGCAGGATCAGGCCCCAAACACCTGCACATGTCTCTGCTGGGGAGGAGAGTGCTAGGGAACCTACGTCTGTCATACACTTTCTGGGCACCAAGGAATCAGCCTCCGTGTGTGCGGGCTGAAAACCCAGCCAGGGGACCTGGGAGCCTGGTGCTCTCCGTGTGGCGCTGAATCTGGGCGGCCAAGCAACCGCTGGAGGAGCCCTGCAGTTGCCCTTCCCTTCCCTCTGACAGAATTCTCACTGCTGGAGCCCTTGGCAGTGTGCAACCCACCAGCCCTAAAGCTCTCCTTAAGGAGGACTGGGACCTAAGTGCAAAGGCAAGGCAGGATTGGAGCTGAGGCAAGAAAGGCGCCAGTGGCGACTCCCAGGCTCCTGCTGCCTGCTCCTTCCTGGAGAGGCAGCCTAAAAGCAAGGCAAGTCTGGGCAAGGCTAGCCCCGGCAGAGCAGCCTCGCGCCAGGAACTCTGCCAGATCGGGGCTCTGAGCAGAGCTAGAGCTCTGCCGTACTGGAGGCGCACTTAGCTCCGTGCAAGCAGGGCTTTCAACTTGACGGGCTGGGGCTGCCTCCTCTTCCCCCCGAGGAGGCTCGCTTCCCTGCTGGCTGTGCACTCGCCTATCAGGCGGGGGCGCAGGGCTCCTCCAGCAGGTCTTGCCTCAGGGGCTGCTTCCCCTGAGTTGGGCTGTGGGCGGGAACCCAGACACGCAGGATCAGGCCCCAACCACCTGCACATGTCTCTGCTGGGGAGGAGAGTGCTAGGGAACCTACGTCTCTCACACACTTTCTAGGCACCCACGGAGTCAGCCTCTGGGAGTGTGGGGATGCAAAACCCAGCCAGGGGCCCTTGGAACCTGGTGCTCTCCGTGCGGAGCTTTGTCTGGGCGGCCAAGGAACCGCTGAAGGAGCCCTGCTGTTGCCCTTCGCTTCCCTCTGACAGAGCTTTCACTGCTGGAGCCCTTGGCAGTGTGCAACCCACCAGCCCCTAAGCCCTCTCAAGGACGCTTGGGACCTAAGTGCAAAGGCAAGGCAGGGGTAGAGCTGAAGCCAGGAAGGCGCCAGTGGCGTTTCCGAGCCTCACACAGCCTGCTCCTTCCTGGGGAGGGAGCCTTAAAGCAAGGCAAGTCTGCGCAAGGCTCGCCTATGGCAGAGCATCTTGGTGCCAGGAACTCTGCCAGATCGGGCCTCTGAACAGAGCTAGAGATCTGCCGTACTGGAGTCGCACTTAGCTTCGTGTAAGCAGGGATTTCAGCTTGACGGGGACTTGCTGCCTCCTTTCCCCCGAGGAGGCTCGCTTCCCTGCTGGCTGTGCACTCGCCTATCAGGCGGGGGCGCAGGGCTCCTCCAGCAGGTCTTGCCTCAGGGGCTGCTTCCCCTGAGTTGGGGGCTGTGGGCAGGAACCCAGACACGCAGGATCAGGCCCCAAACACCTGCACATGTCTCTGCTGGGGAGGAGAGTGCTAGGGAACCTACGTCTGTCATACACTTTCTGGGCACCCAAGGAATCAGCCTCCGTGTGTGCGGGGCTGAAAACCCCAGCCAGGGGCCCTGGGAGCCTGGTGCTCTCCGTGTGGCGCTGAATCTGGGCGCCAAGCAACCGCTGGAGGAGCCCTGCAGTTGCCCTTCCCTTCCCTCTGACAGAATTCTCACTGCTGGAGCCCTTGGCAGTGTGCAACCCACCAGCCCCTAAGCTCTCCTTAAGGAGGACTGGGACCTAAGTGCAAAGGCAAGGCAGGATTGGAGCTGAGGCAAGAAAGGCGCCAGTGGCGACTCCCAGGCTCCTGCTGCCTGCTCCTTCCTGGAGAGGCAGCCTAAAAGCAAGGCAAGTCTGGGCAAGGCTAGCCCCCGGCAGAGCAGCCTCGCGCCAGGAACTCTGCCAGATCGGGGCTCTGAGCAGAGCTAGAGCTCTGCCGTACTGGAGGCGCACTTAGCTCCGTGCAAGCAGGGCTTTCAACTTGACGGGGCTGGGCTGCCTCCTCTTCCCCCGAGGAGGCTCGCTTCCCTGCTGGCTGTGCACTCGCCTATCAGGCGGGGCGCAGGGCTCCTCCAGCAGGTCTTGCCTCAGGGGCTGCTTCCCCTGAGTTGGGGCTGTGGGCAGGAACCCAGACACGCAGGATCAGGCCCCAAACCACCTGCACATGTCTCTGCTGGGGAGGAGAGTGCTAGGGAACCTACGTCTGTCATACACTTTCTGGCACCCAAGGAATCAGCCTCCGTGTGTGCGGGGCTGAAAACCCCAGCCAGGGGCCCTGGGAGCCTGGTGCTCTCCGTGGCGGCTGAATCTGGGCGGCCAAGCAACCGCTGGAGGAGCCCTGCAGTTGCCCTTCCTTCCCTCTGACAGAATTCTCACTGCTGGAGCCCTTGGCAGTGTGCAACCCACCAGCCCCTAAGCTCTCCTTAAGGAGGACTGGGACCTAAGTGCAAAGGCAAGGCAGGATTGGAGCTGAGGCAAGAAAGGCGCCAGTGGCGACTCCCAGGCTCCTGCTGCCTGCTCCTTCCTGGAGAGGCAGCCTAAAAGCAAGGCAAGTCTGGGCAAGGCTAGCCCCCGGCAGAGCAGCCTCGCGCCAGGAACTCTGCCAGATCGGGGCTCTGAGCAGAGCTAGAGCTCTGCCGTACTGGAGGCGCACTTAGCTCCGTGCAAGCAGGGCTTTCAACTTGACGGGGCTGGGCTGCCTCCTCTTCCCCCGAGGAGGCTCGCTTCCCTGCTGGCTGTGCACTCGCCTATCAGGCGGGGCGCAGGGCCTCCTCCAGCAGGTCTTGCCTCAGGGGCTGCTTCCCCTGAGTTGGGGCTGTGGGCAGGAACCCAGACACGCAGGATCAGGCCCCAACCACCTGCACATGTCTCTGCTGGGGAGGAGAGTGCTAGGGAACCTACGTCTGTCATACACTTTCTGGGCACCCAAGGAATCAGCCTCCGTGTGTGCGGGGCTGAAAACCCCAGCCAGGGGCCCCTGGGAGCCTGGTGCTCTCGTGCGGCGCTGATTCTAGCGGGCCTAGAAACCGCTGGAGGAGCCCTGCAGTTGCCCTTCCCTTCCCTCTGACAGAGCTCTCACTGCTGAAGCCCTTGGCAGTGTGCAACCCACCCCCCCTAAGCCCTCCCCAACCACGCCTGGCACCTATGTGCAAAGCAAGGCAGGATTGGAGCTGAGGCAAGGAAGGCACCAGTGCGTCTCCCAGGCTCGCTCAGACAGCTCCTTCCTGGGGAGGGAGCCTAAAAGCAAGGCAAGTCTGGCAAGGCGAGCCCCGGCCGGAGCAGCCTCGCGCCAGAAAACTCTGCCAGATCGGGGCTCTGAGCAGAGCTAGAGCTCTGCCGTACTGGAGGCCGCACTTAGCTCCGTGCAAGCAGGGGCTTTCCTCTTGACTGGGGCTCGGCTGCCTCCTCTTTCTCCCGAGGAGGCTCGCTACCACTGCTGGCTGTGCTCTCGCCTATCAGGGCGGGGCGGCGCAGGGCTCCTCCAGCAGGTCTTGCCTCAGGGGCTGCTTCCCC
>NW_017204400.1:0-18677 GCF_001704415.2 Capra hircus | reverse complement strand
CCCCACATATATGCACCCCCTCAGTGGATCTGTCTTGATGGTTAGGCTTTGAATGCTGAACACCACCGAGATTCTTGTAGACTCTGGTACCTGATTACAGGCAGAAGGAAAAGCAGATTCTCTAAGTTGGAAGCTCACTATTTGTTCAAACTTAAGAGGAAGATTATTAAAATGTTATTAGGTGGATTTGTGTATTCTGACAAAAGAGTGTTTAAAAGTCAGAGAAAACCACAAATCAAAAAACAGAATAAATACAATTCCAGTCATGTCTTAGTTTTATTTTATAGTGACTTTCCCTTTTTCTGTCTACAAACCTTTCAACATCTTTCACTCTAGGTGGGGAGAAAACACATGATATAAAACAAAGACTTACAAAGATCACTACAGTGCATCTATAGTAGGTGAGCAAGTATCATGAAGGATTTGATTTATTAGAGAAAATAATATCATATAGACAGGAATGTTACCTGATACTTGATTTAAAAACATAATAGAACTAGAGGTGAATTCATCCAGTGGCTCTTAACTTGGAATCAAAGAAGGTTGAATGGAATAGGACAGAAGCACGTTTATATTTGTAGGCATACTAAAGGAGTCTTACACACAGGACAATAAAAGAATAGCCATCATATTCAGGTGAGGGTGCTGAGATTGGCTCCATTATATAAATGAGGATGGCACTACTACATAAATTAGAATCATTAATGAAATAAGCAGTATCATATAAGAATTCATATGTTTGTTTAAAATGATCTCAGATTCAGTTTCTACATTATGTTTCCTCAGGCATGGAAATCTATACGATGAATACTTGGGACAGGTTTGTTTGTTTGTTTTTTAATTGAGCTTCATCAAGCATGGGAACCAGTCATTTGAAAACAGAAAATAGAGACTGAGCAGTAATGTTTGAACACATCTAGGATTTCCTTTTAAACACATACTTCAAGGAAAACAGTATTGAATTTACCAGAGGAACAATTAAAAGAGGACATCATTGGAAGGGAGGTTGCATAGCAAGTCTGGCTCTGCTGTCTGATGCTGGGGTAGCATCTGCTCACTTGGCCCCTTGTGTCAGGAGGACAGGGGCTCAAGAATGCAGAACAGTATCACTACTAGGACTGCCCAGAGCTGCTGCAAAGATCAAAAAGCTTCACTTTAAAAGTTCTTTAGAGGGCTTCCCTGGTGATCCAGTGGCTTCTCCCAATGCAGGGGCCTGGGTTCAATTTCTGGTCAGTGAACTAGATCCCATACACTGCAAGTAAGAGCTTGCATGCCACAGTTAAAGATCCCGTGTGTGACAACTAAGACCTAGTGCAGCTTTTTTTAAAAAAGGCACTAAAAGTTCTTTATAAATGCTATAAAATGTTATGAATGATTGCTTCTACTATGCAAATAGTAAGAAATATGTGTATTAGTTGCTCAGTTGTGTCCGACTCTTTGTGACTCCAAGGACTATAGCCTTCCAAGTTCCTCTGTCCATGGAATTCTCTAGGCAAATACTGGAATAGGTTGCCATTCCTTTCTCCAAGGGATCTTCTCAACCCAGGGATTGAACCCAGATCTCCTGCATTGCAGACAGATTCTTTACTGCCTAAGCCACCAGTGAAGCCCAAGAAATATGTAGGCTGGAATTCTACAATAGAAACAGGTGCCATTGAAAGAAAATAACCTACTAGGTTAATTTATTTTTATTATTGTGATTCTCCTTGGGAGTTAAAAATAGAGTACTTCTTGAGAAATTGACAAAGCTGTGATTTATCTTAATAAAAGACTTATGGAGATCTTGAAACCTGTTCCCTGAAAGAAATGAGTTATAAATATATTTCTTAAACCCGATGGCAAAGTTTCTAATGACAGAATTCATCTCCTATCCAGCTGAATGAATCCCTGTTTTTAAACAACAGAATGAAGCAAATCATTGAGTGCAGCAGCTATGAGATTACTGTTACAGCTCACAGAATGGCACGATGGATCAAAGTAAATCTCTCTCTCTCTCTCTTTTTTTTTAAGCAGCTAGTGAAAATCCAGTAGATCCTCTCTTAAATTTACTTAGAATTCTTTAAGGCATTTTGTTAATTTTTTTTTAAATGTGCTTCACAAGTATTTAGACCCCAAAGCATCTTAATTTTCTTACTATCTTATTTTCTAAGTATCACAGAAAGCTCAGTCTAATACAAACATTTTAAGTTTTACACAGAAAACAACTGTGGCCATTCCTACAGCAGGAGGACTAGAGAGTGTGGTCAGGATGCCTGAGTCAACGCAGGACTGAGGGCCCTGAAACCCAGGTAAGATTCACAGGTGTGCACAGACGCCAAGGATGTTGCCCCAGCTCAGGGTTCAGGCAGTTGTTCCTTAGAGGTTTCAAAGAGAAATCTTAGTTTTCCATACTTTCCTTAGAAGGGGAAATGGGGCTGAGAGCAAGGACTCTGTATAGAATAACCTGGGAGTGCTGCGGGGGATCCTGTTGCCCTAGGACTCCCCACTGAGACCAGGGCTCCTCCACCCTACTGGTTCAGGCTGTGGATATGAACATGACTGATGGGGCAAGTGGTTCCTGTCTTCCCAGACTCTTGGCTGCACACAACGGCTGAGCCTGGAGCCCCTGGGTGCCAGATGGCCGAGAGGATTCCCAAAGTCAGGTGCAGAGGAATTTTGGAAAAGCAGCTCCCATGCCAGGTGGCTCTGTTTCAGGTCAGTTCCCCAGGATGTGCTTGCTTGGAAGCAGGAGATGCAGGCACTTGTGGGCAGCTCTCTGGGCAAGCCCATCTATCCTAAGCCTCCTAGCAAATGCTTCTCTCAATGCCAGTTCTCTTTCAACAAAACTCTGACAAGACTTTCCCCCCACACTTTAGGCAGGAGAAAAAAAAAGTGTCCCTGGAGGTGAGCTGGCAGAAGTAAGAGGAAAACTACTGAGGGAAGAGGGGATGGAAAGGCCCCAGTCCCCTCCTGCTCAGGCCTTCCTCTGGGCACTGGGGATAGCCCATGAGCTCCAAGTGCAAGCCTGCTGATAACCCCTTTCCCTTCTGCCTCACCCCTCAGTCAATGATTCCTAAAAAAATTTTAAACTGTGTAGGAAAAAGAAGTTCATTACATAACTAGATACTAAGTGAAACGGCATAGTGGTGATAACATTTCAAATAACAAAAGTGAACTACACGTCCAATTTGGAAAGGAGAAGGGAATAGGACCTCCTTCACAAAGGGCTTCCCTGATAGCTCAGTTGGTAAAGAATCCACTCACAATGCGGGAGACCTGGGTTTGATCCCTGGGTTGGGAAGATCCCCTGGAGAAGGGAAAGGCTATCCATGCCAGTATTCTGGTCTGGAGAATTCCATGGACTAGTCCATGGGGCCGCAAGGAGTCGAACACAACTGAGCGACTTTCACTTCACAAAGAGAGAAAGCAGCCTGGTGAACAAGGAAGAAACCAGGGCTTGGCATTTGAGTTTAACTTCCAGTGAGGCACTTGAGTTTAACTTCCAGTGAGGCACTTGAGTTTAACTTCCAGTGCGGATGGGGATGGGGGTCTGTGGATGGTGTGCAGAGATATAACTCTTGCAAGATTCATGATGATTCTTTCTAATATGGCTCTGCCCTTGATTAAGAGCATTCCTTTAATACTGTACCTTGTTAGTCAGTCTCCCAACAGAAACAAAAGCCATACATATGTTGCTGTTGTCATTCAGTTGAAAGGGAAGGGAGCCACTCCTCTAACACTGAGCAGTAATAATCCAGTCTAAGTGAGTGTCCCAGGAGCCAGGTTCGAGCATCAGGTCTGGAGCAGAGAAGAGTCTTCCAACCACAGGCTGAGAGCTGTGCTCTCCTCCACCACCAGCTTAGCAGAGTCACCTGGACTCTTCGGTCTAAAAAATAATGCTAGCTTTCCTTCTTTCTTGTCTCTCTGCTTTTGGTGATGCTTTTTTTCAAAACCACTGGAAGTGATGAGAGAAGCGTTTTCATTTTCACATGGTTTGTTTTCGTTCACATTTTCTTTGCTTAGGTTGCTGACTAGAAGCTGCACTTCTTAGAATTAGCCTACCAAAGATGTCATCTGAAAAACATTTAGTTCCTTTTTAGTTTTCTATTGTCAGCCTATTAAGTTCAGTGAAAATATTTTAATCCGAAAGAGCGGGGAGGGGCTCTGGACGGAGGCTGGGCGGGGACGGGGGTGCGGCTCCAGGAGACAAGCAGGTATAGATGCCTAGTGGACTGAGTCCCGGCTCGCCCGCCCTGCTTTATAACCGCGATGATCACACACCCACACACCCACACAAATCCTGAAAATACAGTAGAAACAATCAACCACAATATTTCTTATGACTACAGGTGGAAAGAACTTAAGTGTTGTCAGGGACGTATTTCTGAATTTGAGTTGGATTTCTGAACTTTAACGCTAACAGTCTGACTTTGTGAGAAAAGCAACCACATCCGCGCCTGCCATGGGTGATGACACAGTTAGAACAGCTCACAGCGACTTCGACTCTTCTGACTAGACTTTACAGGAACCTCAGAACTCTGAGGGACTGGCCTGTGGGGCCCGCCTCTGGATGCTGGGCTGGTGGGAAGGCGCCTCTGTGCAGCCCACACCACATGCGCCACTCAGCACAGAGACACGTGAGGGGAGTCTGCCACTTAATTAACAAGACCCGCTCAACTTTGGGGATTATTCATAGTCCAGAGTCCAAGATCCCATGACAATTAGATAAATATGTTTTGTGCTTATGCTCTAAAAGCTGCAAATCTATTTCTCTCATGAGTATAAAGCCAATAAGCAGAGATGATGTACATCAGCGTTTCCTGAAACTGTTATTGTGGAGAAAAGGTGGGTCCAAAGAGATGGATCGTTCTTCATAAGAAAACGCATTCAAAGTTGTCAAGTTAATCCCCTAGATTCAGGATCTCTTTGATAACTGTCTAATGTCCTATAAATGTAGGCCATTATAATTCATGGATGAGCTACTGCAGGAAGAAACAGTTGTTTCTTAGGTTTGGAAAGGCTGTAGGTAAGGAAAGATGGGTCCAGAGGAGAAGGCTGTGTGCTTATTTCAAGGCAAAGGAAACAAAAATATCACACACACACACACACACACACACACCACACACACACACACCACACGCATCTCAGAATAACCTCCTGAGGTAAATATCGTTGTTACCCAACTTTAACCATGAAGAAACTGAAACTTAAAATGGTCAAATTACTCACTTGGGGGTCAGAGTGAGTGGCAGATCCAGCCAGACACAGACAACATCTCCTCAGCCCAAGCTGTAAGCCTGGCCCTATATGGCCTCCTCACAAGGCAAACGCACAGGACGATGAAAAACACAGCCACCAAAATCTTCCTCTAGTCATTCACATGAACATAGTCATTCACACTTATGCATTTATCATATATTTACATTCATTATAGTAATTTATATTTATTATATTTGTTTTTAATTTCTGTTTATTTAGAAGTATTTGATTCTCAAAGGCTGAATCTCCTAGAACTCAGAATATATAAAATGTGGCAGGTTAAAATAGTTTTTGATAAAAGAAAGTACCTAGAAAAATGGAGTGCATGTGTTTTGCCAGATTCTGGAGACTCCAGGTTCAATATGTGGGTCTCCCACACTACAGGCAGATTCTTTACTCTCTGAGGACCAGGAAAGCTCGATCCTGGAGAGGAGTAGTCTAACCAGACAAATTCTGAACCATATTCAAGGAAACATATTAATGGAAACACAATGGTCTACTGTGTTCATTTTTTGAAAATGAAAGCATATAAGATCATCCAGAGGGGGAAAAAAAAACCAAAAAACGAAAAACTACAACCACACTTTCTTGATTCTAATATATGGAAGAATTCTTGATGTGGCTGTCTACATAAGGGATGTGAACTGAGTTAGTAAAAAGGCAAAAATACAGAAGACAGAAACTTTTCCATTAGGCCTTTTTGGTTTGTTTACACAAATCTTCACTATACACAAACTAAAATTTTTAAGCTTTAACTCAGTGAAGGCATTTGTGAGGAGAGGCAAGTCAGCACACACTTGGAGTGTGTAGTGCCCTTGCCTTTTGGTGATATAACCTGACAGAGGGCTACAACTCTGAGAAACCTACAAGGACAGTGAGCACATTTCCCCCTGTTATCTCAGATCATAGTGGTCTTACCCAAATGGCAGCCAGTAGGTGCTCAGAGTCTCTGACAAGTGTTGAAAATGCTGACATTCTGTGCTGCTGAACATGGGAGATGCATCTATTTTAGAGACTAGATGATTAAACAGTAAGGTTCACACTCCATTGTGTAAATAAGACCCTGAATTATATTCTGTCAAACAAGAGCATCTTCTTCTGTTCTTCCATAAGAAATTTACTATGGTATCAGAAAGTTGAGAAATCTGGAAGATGCCATTTAGAACCTTTAAAAATCCTTGGGATGATACATTTTTAAACCTTCACTGAAAATAAGAATATTTGTATTCATAAACATGTTGGGACTTTTAAAGCCCTGATAACATAGTTTTTCATGGTTAATTTAAAATCTCTCGGGACTTCCCTGGTGATCCAGGGGTTAAGAATCTGCCTGTCAACGGAGGGAACATGGGTTTGGGAAGATATCACATGCCAATGAGCAATTAAGCCCATGCCACCACAACTACTGAGCCCACAGGCTCTATAGCCTGTGAGCTACAACTACTGAAGCCTGCACACCCTGGAGCCTGTGCTCTGCAACAAGAAGCCACTGCAATGAGAAGCCCGCATATCACGGAAGAGTTGTCCCCGCTCACTACAACTAGAAAAAGACTGAGCACAGTAACCAAGACCCAGACCAGCCCAAAAAACAAAACAAAGCAAAAGTCTCATTAAAAAAAAAATAGCTTGCTTTTCTCACGGGCTTTTGTAGTGTCACTGTTCAGTTGCTCAGTCATGCCCAACTCTTTGTGACCCCATGGACTACAGCACGCCAGGCTTCCCTGATCTTTACCACCTCCCGGAGTTGGCTCAAATTCATGTCCACTGAGTCAGGGATGCCATCCAGGCATCTCATCCTCTGTCATCTCCTTCTCCTCCTGCCTTCAATCTTCCCCACCATCAGGGTCTCTTCCAATGAGCTGGCTCTTCATATCAGGTGGCCAAAGTATTGGAGCCTTCAGCTTCAACATCAGTCCTTCCAATGAATATTTAGGGTTTATTTTCTTTAGGATTGACTGGTTTGATCTCCTTGTGTCCAAGGAACTCTCAAGAGTCTTCTCTAGTATCACAGTTTGAAAGCATTAATTCTTCCATGCTCACCCTTCTTTATGGTCCAACTCTCACATCCATACATGTCTAGTGAAGAAAACCATAGCTTTGACTATACAGACTTTTGTCGGCAAAGTGATATCTCTGCTTTTTAATACACTGCCTAGGTTTGTCATAGCTTTTCTTCCAATGAGCAAGTGTCTTTTAATTTATGGCTACAGTCACCATCTGCATTGATTTTTGGAGCCCAATAAAATTGGAATTCTCCAGGCAAGAATACTGGAGTGAGTAGCCACTCCCTTCTCCAGGGGATCTTCCTGACCCAGGGATGGAACCCAGGTCTCCTGCATTACATGCAGATTCTTTACTGTTTGAGCCACAAGGGAAGCCCCCAAGGACTATTAGGCATAGACACAGACTATAGACTATTAGACTAGAGACACAGAGAGTTTATCACGTTTCCTCCCGTGACACTCAAAAGAGTACAGCAGAGCTATTTACACCACAATGGCTTGGAATCACGTGCGAGAAAGATGTGGGTGATACAAGGCAGGAGCACCTGTAGAAAACATACATATTAAGGGAGAACAAAACCACAGTTTTTTTCCTCTACTGGATTATTCCTTTCAGGCTAAAAATATGCTGTTGATTCCTCCATTAAAAAAAAAATCATTCACTCTTTCCCCCTCCAGCAAGACCTTCTTTCTCTTCTGACCTCCGAGTGTACTGGCTCTTCCAGAAAGCTACCCATCATCCTCTTCTCCTGCGCCCATCTAACCAGGCATTGGTTACTGGCTACCTAATGGTGCCTGCCCCTTGTGAAGATACCAATTCCTCCTGCTCCTGCAAGCACCACAGCATGTCATATGGCTCTGGTTTACACCCTTCTTCTGGAAGCCTCTTCCACGTGGTCCACGAAGCTCCACGATCTGGCCCAATACCCCTCTGCGCAGTCATCTTCCACCTCTTTCCTCCTGCTCACTGTGTTCAGGATGCTCACTGCATCTGCCTCCCTCAGGCTTTGCACTTGCCACTCTCCCTGTATGGAATGTCCTATCTCCATAGCCCCTGCTTTATTCCTTCACTTCCTTCAAGTCCCTGCTTACCTGTCACAGAATACTGTCTGACAGGTGCACTTATGCTGCTGTACCTCCTTTAACTCTCTCTTCCCTTCGCCCTGAGTCCCCAAAGGATAGAGCAGGCCTCTTTCCTCACTGAGCACTAACACAGGACACCTTCATTCCCCTCTGAGCCTTAGTTTTCATGTTGTCAAGTGTAACCTATGGACAACACGATGGCTCATTATGGGAGAGTGTCACCTTCCCTTTGAGTAAATGCAGAGTGGCCAGGGCTTGGTGGGGGAGGTGAGGAGAAAGCTGGTGGATTATCCAGAGAATGTCAACATTGCTCAGTAAGATAAAATGGCAGATGAAACTGATTAAAGTTTTCAAACTTAGAAAGATACTCAAAGTATCGGGATCCTGGGTGTTTTATTACTGATTTTAATAAACAAACAAACAAAACACCCAGAAGCAAAATAAATCAAAATACAATGAAATAAAATAAAATGCTCATGGGCTTCACATAAGACAACATTCAGAAAGAGCAAGCATGAGTTGGTGCAGTCACCATGGAGAACAGTATGGAGATTCCTCAGAAAAACAGAGGTACCAGAAGATCCAGCAATCCCACTACTCGGCATAGATTCAGAGAAAACTGTAATTCAAAGAGATACATGCACTCCAATGTGCACCACAACAGCAACACTACTTACAATAATCCAGACATGGAAACATGCTAAATGCTCCCAGACAGATGAATGGGCATATGTGGCACATATATATTTGATAAAATGGAGTTTTACCATTCTCTAGGTCCATCTAGGAACATGGATGGGTGAATCCAGGGATGGGTGAATCCATACTAAGTGAAGTAAGTCAGATGAAGAAAGACAAATATCATATGATATCATTTATATGTGGAATCTAAAATAAGACACAAATGAACTTATATATGAAACAGAAATAGATTTATATAGAGAACAGACTTGTGGTTGTCAAGAAGAAGGGGGCTGAAGGAGGTATGGCATGGGAGGTTGGGACTAGCAGATGCAAACTATTATATAAAGAGTGGACAAACAACAAGGTCCTACCGTATAGCACAGAGAACTGTATAGCACTGCGAGTATATATCTCAATATCCTGAGATAAATCATAATGGACATATGTATGACTGAATTACTTTGCTGTACAGCAGAAATTAGTACATTATAAATCAACTATACTTCAATTTAAAACTTAAAAAATAAAAAAAGAGGAAACAGACAAAAGCATCAGAATTTGAGATTGAAAAGGAATTATAATATGCAGATGAGAAATATTATGCATGTGGAATAACTTTGACGATGATGATGACAACCATGGTGCTAATGATCTAAAGGTGTTTTTAAGGAGGAACAAATTATAAACAAGAGCTTTCCACAGAAACTAAGGAGCCTGGACTGGAGGACACCTATTTGCCATGACGGCTGTTCTTCTGGAGAGCTGAGTAGACTAGATCCCCGACATGCACGTCTCCACTCAAGAGGAAGCACGGGGGTCCCTCTCACATCCAGAGGAGACACATTTCCGCCTCGTAGCTCGAGATGAGGGATCCTTTCCCTGCTTCGTCGGGAAAGAATTCCCAGCATTCCCGTCGAATCTCAAGAGGAGGCGCTCTCCACAGGAAAGGCGAGGGGAACTCCAGGGTCCTGCCACCATTCCAAGAGTCCCCCAGATATCTCAGTCCATTCCAGAGGAAGCTGTTTTCCCTGCACTGCCTCGACTTTCATGCCGAGGATCGACTCACAACACGGTGGCACGTGGGAGAGCCCTGTGGGAAAGCCTCTTGGGAAAGCCTCCAGGGAAAGCCACAGATCCCTTGAGCCACATGACGGGAAGTGTGACACTGCAGCTACAGCTAGGGAGGAAAGTCCACGTGCATGCCCCCACTCGAGACGAGGACTGACTCCCCTGTGGAGACTCCAGAATTACCCCAAGATCCATGTTAGCACAGGAGAACAATCCTCAGGTTCCGGCCCGACTCAACACAAGGACTAAGGCCCCGGCATCGAAGGGAGAGGAATCCCGAGAGGCCCCCGAGCAACTCGCATGGGGACTGCCCTTTCCAGAGGCTGCCAGAGCAGGTCGCTGAGGTCCCCGTCGTAACTCCAGAGCACCTGCCGCAACTCGGGAAAATCCAGAAGGTTCTCGCCACCAGGGGAGATGAGGCCCATTTCCGCTGAGGCGTCTCGAGGCTAATCACATCTGACCTGTGGAAATTCGAAAGGGTCCTTCACACCCTTGCTGCAACTCAAGAAGTTCCCCGACATACCCGACTCCACTCGAGAGGAAGCACAGGGGTCCCGCCCACATCCAGAGGAGCCCCGTTTCTGCCTCGTAGCTCGAAATGAGGGATCAATTCCCTGCTTCGCCGGAAAGAATGCCCGGCATTCCTGTCGCATCTCAATGGGAGGCACTCTCACAAGGAAAGGCGAGAGGAACTCCAGGGTCGTGCCACAATTCCAAGAGTTCCCCAGATGCCTCAGTTCATTCCAGAGGAACCTGTTTTCCCTGCACTGCCTCGATTTTCACGCAGAGGATCAGCTCAGACCACGGTGGCACGTGGGACAGCCCTGTGGGAAAGCCTCGTCGGAAAGCCTCGAGGAAAAGTCACAGATCCCTTGATCCACGCGACGGGAGGCGTGACACTGCTGCTACAGGCCGGGAGGAAAGCGCACGTGCATGCCCCCACACAAGACGAGGAATGGCTCCCTTGTGGAGACTCCAGAAGTACCCCAAGATCCATGTCAGCACTGGAGAGGAATCCTCAGGTTCCAGCCAAAACTCCACGCAAGGTCTTAGGCTCTGATATCGCCGGGAGAGGAATCCAGAAAAGCCCCCTAGCAATTCGATAGGGACTGGCCTTTCCACAGGCCACCAGAGCGTGTCCATGGGGTCCTCGTCATGACTCGAGAGGACCTGCCGCAAATCGAGAATATCCAGGAGGTTCTCAACTCCAGGCGAGATGAGGCCCATTCCGGCTAAGGCTTCTCGAGGCTAATCACACATAACCTCTGGAACTTCAAAAAGGTACTTCACACCCTTGCTACAAATCAAGAAGTTCCTCGACATACCCGTCTCCACTCGAGAGGAAGCACGAGGGTCCCGCCCACATCCAGAGGAGCCCCGTTTCCGCCTCATAGCTCGAGAGGAGGGATCCTTTCCCTGCGTGGTCGGGAAAGAATTCCCGGCGTTCCCGTCGCATCTCCAGTAGAGGTGCTCTCAACAGGAAACGAGAGAGGAATTCCAGGGTCATGCCACCATACCAAGAGTTCACCAGATGTCTCAGTCCATGCCAGAGGAACCTGTTTTCCCTGCACTGCCTCGACTTTCATGCCGAGGAGCGACTCTCACAACGGTGGCCCGTCGGACAGCCCTGTGAGAACCCTAACTCCTGGGAAAGCCACCTGTGGCATGACGCTGGAGTTCCTCTCGACTTTACTGTTGAGAGTGCCTCCTCTTGAGATGTGGCCGGAAAGCCTGGAATTCTTTCGCGACCAAGCAGGGAAAGGATCCCTCATCTCGAACTACGAGGCCGAAAGGGGGCTCCTCTGGATGTGGGCAGGACTCTCGTGCTTCCTCTCGAGTGGAGACGGGTATGTCGGGGAAATTCTTGAGTTGAAGCAAGGGTGTGAAGGACCCTTTGAAAGTTCCAGACGTTAGGTGTGTTTAGCCTCGAGAAGCCTCAGCGGAAATGGGCCTCATCTCGCCTGGAGGGGAGAACCTCCTGGATTTTCTCGAGTTACAGCAGGTACTCTCGACTTACGACGGGGACATCAGGGAACCTCTCTGGTGGCCACAGGACAGGCCAGTCCCCATGTGAGTTGTTAGGGGGATTTTCAAGATTCCTCTCCCGTCGATGCCGGGGCCTAAGACCTAGTGTGGAGTCCGGGCCGGAACCTAAGGATTACTCTCCAGTGCTGAAATGGATCTTGGGATACTTCTGGAGTTTCCACTGGGGAGTCGATTCTCTTCTTGGGTGGGGGCATGCACGTGCACTTTCCTCCCGAGCTGTACCAGCAGTGTCAGGCTTCCCGTTGCGTGGATCAAGGGATCTGTGGCTTTCCCTTGAGGATTTCCCAAGAGGATTTACCACGAGGCTTTCCAACTAGGCTTTCGCACAGGGATATCCCACGTGCAACCGTGCTGTGAGTCGAATCGATCCTCGGCTTGAAAGTCGGGCAGTGCAGGGAAAACAGGTTTCCCTGGAATGGACTGACATATCTGGGGGACTCTGGGAATGGTGGCACGACCCTGGAGTTCCTCTCGGCTTTCCTGTGGAGAGCATCTCCTCATGAGATGCGTCGGGAACTCCGGGAATTCTTTCCCGACCACGCAGGGAAAGGATCCATCCTCTCGAGCTATGAGGTGGAAACGGGGCTCCTCTGGATGTGGGCGGGACTCTCGTGCTTCCTCTCGAGTGGAGACGGGTGTGTCGGGGAACTTCTTGAGTTGCAGCAAGGGTGTGAAGGACCCATTGGAAGTTCCAGAGGTTAGGTGTGATTTGCCTGGAGACGCCTCAGCAGAAATGGGCCTCATCTCGCCTGGAGGGGAGAACCTCCTGGATTGTCTCGAGTTGTGGCAGGTGCTCTCGACTTACGACGGGGACTTCAGGGACCCGCTCTGGTGGCCTCAGGAAATGCCAGTCCCCAAGCGAGTTGCTCGGGGGCCTCTCGGGATTCCTCTCCCGTCGATGCCGGGCCTAAGACCTTGTGAGGAGTCAGTGCCGGAACCTGAGGATTCCTCTCCAGTGCTGACATGGATCTTGGGGTACTTCTGGAGTCTCCCCATGGGAGTCAGACCTCATCTCGAGTGGGGGCATTCACGTGCGCTTTCCTCCCGAGCTGTAGCAACAGTGTCACGCTTCCCTTTCACGTGGATCAAAGGGGTCAGTGGCTTTCCCTCGAGGCTTTCCCACGAGGCTTTCCCACGACGCTTTCCCAAAGGGCTGTCCCACGTGCCACCGTGGTGTGAGTCTCTCCTCGGTTTGAAAGTCGAGGCAGTGCAGGGAAAACAGGTTTCCCTGGAATGGACTGAGACATCTGGGGGCCTTGGGAATGGTGGCACGACCCTGGAGTTCCTCTCGCGTTTCCTGTGGAGAGCGCCTCCTCTTGAGATGCGATGGCATCGCCGGGAATTCTTTCCCGACCACGCAGGGATAGGATCTCTCTTCTCGAGCTATGAGGCCGAAATGGGTTCCTCCGGATGTGTGCGGGACTCTCGTGCTTCCTCTCGAGTGGACACGGGTATCTCGGGGAAACTTCTTGAGTTGCAGCAAGGGTGTGAAGGACCCTTTGGAAGTTCCAGAGGTTAGGTGTGATTAGCCTCGAGACGCCTCAGCGGAAATGGGTGTCATCTCGCCTGGAGGGGAGAACCTCCTGCATTTTCTCGAGTTGCGGCAGGCGCTCTCGACTTACATCGGGGACCACAGGGACCCGCTCTGGTGGCCTCAGGAAAGGCCAGTCCCCATGCGAGTTGCTCGGAGGCCTCTCGGGATTCCTCTCCCGTCGATGCCGGGGCCTAAGACCTTGTGTGGAGTCGGTGCCGGAACCTGAGGATTCCTCTCCAGTCCTGACATGGATGTTGGGGTACTTCTGGAGTCTCCCCAGGGGAGTCAGTCCTCGTCTCGATTCGGGGCATGCACGTGCGCTTTCCTCCCGAGCTGTAGCAGCAGTGTCACAATTCCCGTCGAGTGGATCAGGGGATCAATGGCTTTCCCTCAAGGCTTTCCCTCGAGGCTTTCCCACGAGGCTTTCCCACAGGGCTGTCCCACGTGCCACCGTGGTGTGAGTCGATCCTCGGCTTGAAAGTCTAGGCACAGAGAGGGAAAGATGGCGGACGAATAGGACGGGAAGATCACTTTCTCCCTCACAAATTCCTCAAAAGAACATTTCAACGCCGAGCAAACTCCACAAAACAACTTCTGTAGGCTGGCATAGGACATCAGGCAACCAGAAAAGCAGACCATTGTCTTCAAAAACAGATATTTAATCTTTGCTCTTAGATTTTTGTTGTCAATTTTGTTCATTTAAAAACCCAAACTTCACTACCCAAGTTTACCTGAGAGCGAGATTACTGGCTTGACCACTCTCTCCTCCTCTGGACTCTCCTTTTTCTCCACCAGGTGGCCTCTCTCTCTTTTCTCCCCCCATCTCTTCTCTATCCAACTCTGTGAATCTCTGTGTGTTCCAGACGGTAGAGAACACCTAAGGAACTGGTTACTGGCAGGATTTGTCTCTCTCCTACTCATTCCTCTCTCTTATCCTCCTGGTAACCTCTGTCTACTTCCTCCCTCTCCTCTTCCCCGTATAACTCTGTAAATACCTCTGAGCGGTCCAGACTATAGAGCACACATATGGAAATGACTACTGGCTAGCTTGCTCTCTCCTCTCTTGATCTCACCGCATCTCATTCCAGTCACCTCTAACTACCCCCTCCATCTTCTCTTCTCCTTGTAACTCAGTGAACCTCTCTGAGTGTCCCTCAATGTGGAGAAACTTTTCATCTTTAACCTAGATATTTTATCATTGGTGCTGTATAGATGGAGAAGTCTAGAGGCTACTGTAAAAATAAAACTGAAAACCAGAAGCAGGAAGCTTAAATCCAAAGCCTGAAAACATTAGAGAACTCTTGAATTCAGGGAACATTAAGCAATAGGAGCTCATCAAATGCCTTCATACCTACACCGAAACCAAGCTCCACCCAAGGGCCAACAAGTTCCAAAACAAGACATACCACGCAAATTCTCCAGCAACACAGGAACACTCCCCTGAGCTTCAATATACAGGCAGCTCAAAATTATCCCAAAACCTTTGATGTCTCATAACCCATTACGGGTCACTCCACTGCACTCCAGAGAGAAGAAACCCAGCTCCACCACCAAAACTCCAACACAAGCCTCCCTAACCAGGAACCTTGACAAGCCACTGATAGAACCCCACCCAAAGTGAGGAAGCTCCATAATAAAGAGAACTCCACAAATTACCAGAATATAAAAAGGCCACCCCAAACGCAGCAATATAACCAAGATGAAGAGACAGAGGAACACTCAGCAGGTAAAGGAACAGGAGAGTTGCCCACCAAACCAAACAAAAGAGGAAGAAGTAGGGAATCTACCGGAGAAGGAATTCCGAATATTGATAGTGAAAATGATCCAAAATCTTGAAATCAAAATGGAAACACAGATAAATAGCCTAGAGACAAGGATTGAGAAGATGCAAGAAAGGTTTAACAAGGACCTAGAAGAAATAAAAAAAGAGTCAAAATATAATGAATAACGCAATAAATGAGACCAAAAACACTCTGGAGGCAACAAATAGTAGAATAATGGAGGCAGAAGATAGATTAGTGAAATAGAAGATAGAATGGTAGAAATAAATGAATCAGAGAGGAAACAAGAAAAACCAATTAAAAGAAACGAGGACAATCTCAGAGACCTCCAGGACAATATGAAACGCTCCAACATTCGAATTATAGGAGTCCCAGAAGAAGAAGACAGAAAGAAAGATCATGAGAAAATCCTTGAGGAGATAATAGTTGAAAACTTCCCTAAAATGGGGAAGAAAATAATCACCCAAGTCCAAGAAACACAGAGAGTTCCAAATAGGATAAACCCAAGGCGAAACACCCCAAGACACCATATTAATCAAATTAACAAAGATCAAAACAAAAGAACAAATATTAAAAGCAGCAAGGGAAAAACAACAAATAACACACAAAGGGGATTCCCATAAGGATAACAGCTGATCTTTCAATAGAAACTCTTCAGGCCAGGAGGGAATGGCAAGACATACTTAAAGTGATGAAAGACAATAACCTACAGCCCAGATTACTGTATCCAGCAAGGATCTCATTCAAATACGAAGGAGAAATCAAAAAGCTTTACAGACAAGCAAAAGCTGAGAGAATTCAGCACCACCAAACCAGCTCTCCAACAAATTCTAAAGGATATCCTCTAGACAGGAAACACGAAAAGGGTGTATAAACCCGAGCCCAAAACAATAAAGTAAATGGGTAACGGGATCATACTTATCAATAATCACCTTAAACGTAAATGGGTTGAACGCCCCAACCAAAAGACAAAGACTGGCCGAATGGATACAAAAACAAGACTCCTCTATATGCTGCTTACAAGAGACCCACCTCAAAACAAGGGACACATACAGACTGAAAGTGAAGGGATGGAAAAAGATATACCACGCAAACAGAGACCAAAAGAAAGCAGGAGTGGCAATACTCATATCCGATAAAATAGACTTTAAAACAAAGGCTGTGAAAAGAGACAAAGAAGGCCACTACATAATGATCAAAGGAACAATCCAAGAAGAAGATATAACAATTATAAATATATATGCACCCAATATAGGAGCACCGCAATATGTAAGAGAAATGCTAACAAGTATGAAAGGGGAAATCAACAATAACACAATAATAGTGGGAGACTTTAATACCCCACTCACACCTATGGACAGATCAACTAAACAGAAAATTAACAAAGAAACGCAAACTTTAAATGATACATTAGATCAGTTAGACCTAATTGATATCTATAGGACATTTCACCCCAAAACAATGAATTTCACCTTTTTTTCAAGTGCTCATGGAACCTTCTCCAGGATAGATCACATCCTGGGCCATAAATCTAAACTTGATAAATTCAAAAAACTCGAAATCATTCCAAGCATCTTTTCTGACCATAATGCATTAAGATTAGATCTCAATTACAGGAGAAAAACTATTAAAAATTCCAACACATGGAGGTTGAACAACACACTTCTGAATAACCAACAAATCACAGAAGAAATCAAAAAAGAAATCAAAATATGCATAGAAACTAATGAAAATGAAAACACAACAACCCAAAACCTGTGGGACACTATAAAAGCAGTGCTAAGAGGAAAGTTCATAGCAATACAGGCATACCTCAAGAAACAAGAAAAAAGTCAAATAAATAACCCAACTCTACAACTAAAGCAACTAGAAAAGGAAGAGTTGGAGAACCCCAGAGTTAGTAGAAGGAAAGAAATCTTAAAAATTAGGGCAGAAATAAATGCAAAAGAAACAAAAGAGACCATAGCAAAAATCAACAAAGCCAAAAGCTGGTTCTTTGAAAGGATAAATAAAATTGACAAACCATTAGCCAGACTCATCAAGAAGCAGAGAGAGAAAAATCAAATCAATAAAATTAGAAATGAAAATGGAGAGATCACAACAGACAACACAGAAATACAAAGGATCATAAGAGACTACTATCAGCAATTGTATGCCAATAAAATGGACAATGTGGAAGAAATGGACAAATTCTTAGAAAAGTACAATTTTCCAAAACTGAACCAGGAAGAAATATAAAATCTTAACAGACCCATCACAAGCACGGAAATTGAAACTGTAATCAGAAATCTTCCAGCAAACAAAAGCCCAGGTCCAGATGGCTTCACAGCTGAGTTCTACCAAAAATTTCGAGAAGAGCTAACACCTATCCTCCTCAAACTCTTCCAGAAAATTGCAGAGGAAGGTAAACTTCCAAACTCATTCTATGAGGCCACCATCACCCTAATACCAAAACCTGACAAAGATGTCACAAAAAAAGAAAACTACAGGCCAATATCACTGATGAACATAGATGCAAAAATCCTCAACAAAATTCTAGCAATCAGAATCCAACAACACATTAAAAAGATCATACACCATGACCAAGTGGGCTTTATCCCAGAGATGCAAGGATTCTTCAATATCCGTAAATCAATCAATGTAATTCACCACATTAACAAATTGAAAAATAAAAACCATATGATTATCTCAATAGATGCAGAGAAGGCCTTTGACAAAATTCAACATCCATTTATGATAAAAACTCTCCAGAAAGCAGGAATAGAAGGAACATACCTCAACATAATAAAAGCTATCTATGACAAACCCACAGCAAACATTATCCTCAATGGTGAAAAATTGAAAGCATTTCCGCTAAAGTCAGGAACAAGACAAGGGTGTCCACTTTCACCGCTACTATTCAACATAGTTCTGGAAGTTTTGGCCACAGCAATTAGAGCAGAAAAAGAAATAAAAGGAATCCAAATTGGAAAAGAAGAAGTAAAACTCTCACTGTTTGCACATGACATGATCCTCTACATGGAAAACCCTAAAGACTCCACCAGAAAATTACTAGAGCTAATCAATGAATATAGTAAAGTTGCAGGATATAAAATCAACACACAGAAATCCCTTGCATTCCTATACACGAATAATGAGAAAGTAGAAAAAGAAATTAAGGAAACAATTCCATTCACCATTGCAACGAAAAGAATAAAATACTTAGAATATATCTAAAACACTGATGAAAGAAATCAAGAG
>NW_017204399.1:0-5673 GCF_001704415.2 Capra hircus | reverse complement strand
GATTTCACAGCAGATGGAAAATTAGGTAAGGTAATAAATCAGGTAAATCAGGTAACTAAGTTTGTATAAAAAAGAATTCTCATTCCCCCTTGAGGAACAGATTCATGAATTTGTGCTCAGTGATCAGGTGTGGCTCAATGACTGGAAACACAATTCCTTGGCCTGACATCGGAAAGGTCCTTATACTGTTGTTTTAGCCACAATTCTGAAAGAGATGGGAATACCAGACCACCTAACCTGCCTCTTGAGAAATCTGGATGAAGGTCAGGAAGCAACAGTTAGAGTAGGACATGGAACAACAGACTGGTTCCAAAAAGGAAAAGGAGTATGCAAAGGCTGTATATTGTCACCCTGTGTTTATTTAACTTCTATGCAGAGTACATCATGAAAAATGCTGGGATGGAAGATACATGAGCTGGAATCAAGATTGCCGGTAGAAATATCAATAAACTTAGATATGCAGATGACACCACCATTATGGCTGAATGTGAAGAGGAACGGGTATGTCGGGGAACTTCTTGAGTTGCAGCAAGGGTGTGAAGGACCCTTTGGAAGTTCCAGAGGTTAGGTGTGGTTAGTCTCGAGATGCCTCAGCGAAATGGGCCTCATGTCGCCTGGAATGGAGAGGCTCCTGGATATTCCCGAGTTTCAGCAGGTGCTCTCGAGTTACGACGGGGACTTCAGGGACCCGCTCTGGCGGCCGCAGGAAACGCCAGTCATCATGCGTGTTGCTAGGGGGCCTCTCGTGATTCCTCTCCCGTCGATGCCGGGGCCTAAGACCTTGTGTGGAGTCGGGGCCGGAAGCTGAGGATTCCTCTCCAGTGCTGACATGGATTTTGTGGTACTTCTCGAGTCTCCACAAGGGAGTCAGGCCTCGTCTCGAGTGGGGCATGAGCGTGCCCTTTCCTCCCATGCTGTAGCAGCAGTGTCACGCTTCCCCATGCCTGGACCAAGGGATCTGTGGCTTTCCCTCGAGTCTTTCCCACTAGGCTTTCCCACAGGGCTGTCCCACGTGTGACGGTGGTGTGAGTCGATCCTCGGCATGAAGGCCAAGGCAGTGCAGGGAAAACAGGTTCCTGTGGAATGGACTGAGACATCTGGGTGAGTCTCGGAATGGTGGCACGACCCTGCAGTTCCTCTCCCCCTTTCCTTTGGAGAGCGCCTCCTCTTGAGATGCGATGGGAATGCCGGGAATTCTTTCCCGACCAATCAGGGAAAGGATCGCTCATCTCGAGCTACGAGCCGGAAACGGAGCTCCTCTGGATGTGGCCGGGACACTCGTGCTTCCTCTTGAGTGGAGACGGGTATGTCGGGGAACTTCTTGAGTTGCAGCATGACTGTGAAAGACTCTTTGGAAGTTCCAGAGGTCACGTGTGATTAGCCTCGAGACACCTCAGGGGAAACGGGCCTCATCTCGCCTGGAGGGGAGAACCGCCTGGATTTTACCGAGTTGCGGCAGGTGCTCTCGACTTACGACGGGGACCTCAGGGACCGCTCTGGTGACCTCAGGAAAGGCCAGTCCCCATGCGAGTTGCTAGAGGGCCTGTCGCTATTCCACTCCCGTCGATGCCAGGGCCTAAGACCTTGTGTGGAGTCGGGGCCGGAATCTGAGGATTCCTCTCCAAGGCTGACATGCATGTTGGGGTACTTCTGGAGTCTCCCAAGGGGAGTCAGTCCTCGTCTCGAGTGGGGGCATGCACGTGCGCTTTCCTCCCGTGCTGTAGCAGCAGTGTCACGCTTCCCTTCGCGTGGATCAAGGGATCTGTGGCTTTCCCTCAAGGCTTTCCCACGAGGCTTTCCCACAGGGCCCTCCACGTGCCACCGTGGTGTGAGTCGATCCTCGGCGTGAAAGTCGAAGCAGTGCAGGGAAAACAGGATCCTCTGGAATGGACTGAGATATCTGGGGGACTCTTGGAATGGTGGCACGACCCATGAGTTCTTCTCGCCTTTCCTGTGCAGTGGGCCTCCTCTTGAGAAGCGTCGGAAACGTCGGGAATTCTATCCCGAGGAAGCAGGGAAGGATCCCTCATCTTTAGCTTGGAGGCGGAAACGGAGCTCCTCTGGATGTGGCCGGGACCCTCGTGCTTCCTCTGGAGTGGAGACGGGTGTGTCGGGGAACTTCTTGAGTTGCAGCTAAGGTGTGAAGGAACCTTTGGAAGTTCCAGAGGTTAGGTGTGATTAGCCTCGAGACGCCTCAGCGGAAATGGGCCTCATCTCGCCTGGAGGGGAGAACCTCCTGGATTTTCTCGAGTGTGGCAGGTGCTCTAGAATTACGACGGGGACCTCAGGGACCCTCTCCGGTGTCCTGAGGAAAGGCCAGTCTCCATGCGAGTTGTTCGATGGCCTCTCGGGATTCCTCTCCCGTTGATGCCGGGGTCTGAGACCTTGTACGGAGTCGGTGCCGGAACCTGAGGATTCCTCTCCAGTGCTGACATGGATCTTGGGGTACTACTGGAGTCTCCCGAGGGGAGTCAGTCCTCGTCTCGAGTGGGGGCATGCACGTGCGCTTTCCTCCCGAGCTGTAGCAGCAGTGTCACGCTTCCCTTCGCGTGAATCAAGGGATCTGTGGCTTTCCTCGAGGCTTTCCCACGAGGCTTTCCCACAGGGCTGTCCCACGTACCACCGTGGTGTGAGTTGATCCTCGGCTTGAAAGTCGAGGCAGTGCAGGGAAAACAGGATTTCCTGGAATTGACTGAGACATCTGGGGGACTCTGGGAATGGTGGCATGACAGGGAGTTCCTCTCGCCTTTCCTGTGGAGAGTGACTCCCGAGAATTCTTTCGCTATCACGCTGGGAAAGGATCCCTCTCTCGAGCTATGAGACGGAAACGGGGCTCCTCTGGATGTGGGCGGGACTCTCGTGCCTCCTCTCGAGTGGAGACGGGTATGTCGGGGAACTTCTTGAGTTGCAGCAAGGGTGTGAAGGACCCTTTGGAAATTCCAGAGCTTAGGTGTGATTAGCCTCGAGACGCCCCAGCGGAAATGGGCCCATCTCTCCTGGAAGGGACAACCACCTGGATTTTCTCAAGTTGCGGCAGGTGCTCTCGACCTATGACGGGGACCTCAGGGAACCGCTCTGTTGGCCTGAGGAAATGCCAGTCCCCATGCGAGTTGCACGGTGGCCTCTCAGGATTCCTCTCCCGTCGATGCCGGGGCCTAAGACCTTGTTTGGAGTCGGTGCCAGAACCAGAGGATTCCTCTCCAGTGCTGACATGGATCTTGGGGTACTTCTGGAGTCTCCCAGGGGAGTCAGTCCTCGTCTCGAGTGGGGGCATGCACGTGTGCTTTCCTCCCGAGCTGTAGCAGCAGTGTCACGCTTCCCTTCGCCTGGATCAAGGGATCTGTGTTTCCCTGGAGGCTTTCCCACGAGCTTTCCCACGAGGCTTTCCCACAGGGCTGTCCCACGTGCCACCGTGGTGAAAGTCGACCTGGGCTTGAAAGTCGAGGCAGTGCAGGGAAAACAGTTTTTCCCTGGAATGGACTGAGACATCTGGGGGACTCTGGGAATGGTGTCACGACCCTGGACTTCCTCTCGCCTTTCCTGTGGAGAGCACCCCCTCTTGAGATGCAACGGGAACGCCGGAAATTCTTTCCCACCACGCAGGGAAAGGATCCCTCCTCTCGAGCTAGGAGGCGGAAACGGGGCTCCTCTGGATGTGGGCGGGACTCTCGTGCTTCCTCTCGAGTGGAGACGGGTATGTCGGGAACTTCTTGAGTTGCAGCAAGGGTGTGAAGGACCCTTTGGTTCCAGAGGTTAGTGTGATTAGCCTCGAGAACCTCAGCGGAAATGGCCTCATCTCGCCTGGAGGGAGAACCTCCTGAATTTTCTCGAGTTGCGGCAGGTGCTCTCGACTTACGACAGGGACCTCAGGGACCCGCTCTGGTGGCCTCAGGAAAGGCCAGTCCCCATGCAAGTTGCTCGGGGGCCTCTCGGATTCCTCTCCCGTCGATGCCGGAGCCTAAGACTTTGTGTGGAAAGGATCCTCCTCTCGAGGTAGGGCGGAAACGGGGCTCCTCTGGATGTGGGCGGAACTATCGTGCTTCCTCTTGAGTGGAGACGGGTATGTCGGGGAACTTCTTGATTTGCAGCAAGGGTGTGAACGACCCTTTGGAAGTTCCAGAGTTTAAGTGTGCTTAGCCTTGAGATGTGTCAGCGGAAATAGGCTTCATTTTGCCTGGAGGGGAAAACATCCTTGATTTTCTCCAGTTGCGGCAGGTGCTCTCGACTTACGACGGGGACCGCAGGGACCCGCTCTGGTGGCCTCAGGAAAGGCCAGTCAAGATCCAAGACAGCACTGGAGAGGGAGAGACATCACGAGAGGCTCCCGAGCAACTCGCATGGGGACTGGCCTTTCCTGAGGCCACCAAAGCGGGTCCCTGAGGTCCCCGTTGTAAGTCGAGAGCACCTGGCGCAACTCGAGAAAATCCAGGAGGTTCTCCCCTCCAGGCGAGATGAGACCCATTTGCGCTGAGGCATCTCGAGGCTAATCACACCTAACCTCTGGAACTTCCAAAGGGCCCTTCACACCCTTGCTGCAACTCAAGAACCCCGACATACCCGTTTCCACTCGAAAGGAAGCACGAGAGTCCCGCCCACAACCAGAAGAGCCCCGTTTCAGCCTCATAGCTCGAGAGGAGGGATCCTTTCCCTGCGTGGTCGGGAAAGAATTTCCGGCGTTCCCGTCGCATCTCAAGAAGAGGCGCTCTCCACAGGAAAGGCGAGAGGAACTCAGGGTCGTGCCACATTCCCAGAGCCCCAGATGTCTCAGTCGATTCAGGGAAACCTGTTTTCCCCGCAATGCCTCGACTTTCAAGCCGAGGATCGACTCAGACCTCGGTGGCACGTGGACAGCCTGTGAAAGCCTAGTGGAAAGCCTCGTGGGAAAGCCTACAGAGAAAGCCACAGATCCCTGGATCCCGAAAGGGAAGCGTGACGCTGCTGCTAAAGCTCGGAGGAAAGCGCACGGCACGCCACACTCGCGACGAGGACTGACTCCCCTGGGAGACTCCAGAAGTACCCAAGATCCATGTCAGAACTGGAGAGGAATCCTCAGGTTCCGGCACCGACTCCACACAAGGTCTCAGGCCCCGGCATAGACGGGAGAGGAATCGCTAGAGGCCCACGAGCAACTCGCATGGGGACGGGCCTTTCCTGAGGGCACTAGAGCGGGTCCCTGAGGTCCCCGTGTAAGTCGAGAGCACCTGCCGCAACTCGAGAAAATCCAGGAGGTTCTCCCCTCCAGGCGAGATGAGGCCCATTTCCGCTGAGGCGCCTCGAGGCTAATCACACTAACCTCTGGAACTTCCAAAGGGTCCTTCACACCCTTGCTGCAACTCAAGAAGATTCCCCGACATACCCGTCTCCACTCGAGAGGAAGCACGAGAGTCCCGCCCACATCCAGAGGAGCCCCGTTTCCGCCTCCTAGCTCGAGAGGAGGGATCCTTTCCCTGCGTGGTCGGGAAGAATTCCCGGCGTTCCCGTTGTATCTCAAGAGGAGGCGCTCTCCACAGGAAAGGCAAGAGGAACTCCAGGGTTGTGCCACCATTCCCAGAGTCCCGGATGTCTCAGTCCATTCCAGGGAAACCTGTTTTCCCTGCACTGCCTCGACTTTCAAGCCGAGGATCGACTCACACCACGGTGGCACGTGGGACAGCCCTGTGGAAAGCCTCGTGT
>NW_017204398.1:0-5674 GCF_001704415.2 Capra hircus | reverse complement strand
CCCCTGGGGAGGACTCCAGAAGTACCAAGATCCATGTCAGCCCTGGAGAGGAATCCTCAGGTTCCAGGCACCGACTCCACAAAGGGTCTTAGGCCCCGCATCGACGGGAGAGGAATCCCGAGAGCCCTTGCAACTGCATGGGGACTGGCCTTTCCTGAGGCCACCAGAGCGGGTCCCTGAGGGCCCGTCGTAGGTCGAGAGCACCTGCCGCAACTGAGAAAATCCAGGAGGTTCTCCCCTCCAGGCGAGATGAGGACCATTTCCGCTGAGTGTCTCAAAGCTAATCACACCTAAACTCTGGAACTTCCAAAGGTCCTTCACACCCTTGCTGCAACTCAAGAAGATCCCCAACATTACCCGCTTCCACTCGAGAGGAAGCACGAGAGTCCCGCCCACATTCAGAGGAGCCCCGATTCCCCTCCTAGCTCAAGAGGAGGGATCCTTTCCCTCATGATCGGAAAAGTTCCAGTGTTCCGGCGCATCTCAAGAGGAGGGGCGATCTCCACAGGAAAGGCGAGAGGAACTCCAGGGTCTTGCCACCATTTCCCAGAGTCCCCCAGATGTCTCAGCATTCCAGGGAAATCTGTTTTCCCTGCACTGCCTCGACTTTCAAGCGAGGATCGACTCACACAGCGGTGACACGTGGGTCAGCCTGTGGAAAGCCTCGAAAGCCTCGTGGAAAGCCTCGTGGAAACCTCGAGGGAAAGCCACAGATCCCTTGATCCACGCGAAGGGAAGCGTGACACTGCTGCTACAGCTCTGGAGGAAAGCGCACGTGCATGCCCCACTCGAGACGAGGACTGACTCCCCTGGGGAGACTCCAGAAGTAACCCAAGATCCATGTCAGCACTGGAGAGGAATCCTCAGGTTCGGCACCGACTCCACACAAGGTCTTAGGCCCGGCATCGATGGGAGGCATCCCGAGAGGCCCCCGAGCAACTCGCATGGACTGGCCTTTCCTGAGGCCACCAGAGCGGGTCCCTGAGTCCCGTCGTAGTCGAGAGCACCTGCGCAACTCGAGAAAATCAGGAGGTTCTCCCCTCCAGGCGAGATGAGGCCCTTTCTGCTGAGGCGTCTCGATGCTAATCACACCTAACCTCTGGAACTTTCAAAGGGTCCTTCACACCCTTGCTGCAACTCAAGAAGTTCCCGATATACCCGTCTCCACTCGAGAGAAGCACGAGAGTCCCGCCCACATCCAGAGGAGCCCCGTTTCTGCCTCCTAGCTCGAGAGGAGGGATCCTTTCCCTGCAGGTCGGGAAAGATTCCCGGCGTTTTCCCGTGCATCTCAAGAGGGCGCTCTCCACAGGAAAGGCGAGAGGACTCCAGGTCGGCCACCATTCCCAGAGTCCCCCAGATGTCTCAGTCCATTCCAGGGAAACCTGTTTTCCCTGCACTGCCTCGACTTTCAAGCCGAGGATCGGCTCACACCACGGTGACACGTGGGACAGCCTGTGGGAAAGCCTGTGGGAAAGCCTCGTGGGAAAGCCTCGAGGGAAAGCCACAGATCCCTTGATCCACGCCAAGGGAAGCGTGACACTGCTGCTACAGCTCCGGAGGAAAGCGCACGTGCATGCCCCACTCGAGACGAGGACTGACTCCCCTGGGGAGACTCCAGAAGTACCCCAAGATCCATGTCAGCACTGGAGAGGAATCCTCAGGTTCCGGCACCGACTCCACACAAGGTCTTAGGTCCCGGCATCGATGGAGAGGAATCCCGAGAGGCCCCGAGAAACGCGCATGTGGACTGGCCTTAACTGAGGCCACCAGAGCGGGTCCCTGTGATCCCCGTCGTACGTCGAGAGCACCTGCGGCAACTCGAGAAAATCCAGGAGGTTTTCCCCTCCAGGCGACATGAGGCCCATTTCCGCAGAGGCGTCTCGAGGCTAATCAAACCTAAACTCTGGAACTTCCAAAGGGTCCTTCACACCCTTGATGCAACTCAAGAATTTCCCCGAAATACCCGTCTCCACTCGAGAGGAAGCACGAGAGTCCCGCCCACATCCAGAGGAGCCCCGATTCCACCTTTTAGCTCGAGAGGTTTGATCCTTTCCCTGCGTGGTCGGGAAAGAATTCGCAGCATTCCCGTCAAATCTCAAGAGGAGGCGCTCTCCAGAGGAAAGGCGAGAGGACTCCAGGGTCGTGCCACCATTCCCAGAGTCCCCCAGATGTCTCAGTCCATTCCAGGGAAACCTGTATTCCCTGCACTGCCTCGACTTTCAAGTCGAGGATCGACTCACACCACAGTGGGCAGCGTGGGTACAGCCTCACTGTGGGAAAGCCTCGTGGGAAAGCCTCAAGGGAAAGCCACAGATCCCTTGATCCATGCGAAGGGAAGCGGGACACTGCTGCTACAGCTCGGGAGGAAAGCGCACGTGCATGGCCCCACTCGAGACGAGTAGTGACACCCCTTGGGGGACTCCAGAAGTACCCCATATCCATGTCAGAAGTGGAGAGGAATCCTCAGGTTCCGGCACCGACTCCAAACAAGGTCTTAGACCCCGGCATCGTCGGGAGAGGAATCCCGAGAGGCCCCAGAGCAACGCACATGGGGACTGGCCTTTCCTGAGGCCACCAGAGCGGGTCCCTGTGGTCCCCATCGTAAGTCGAGAGCACCTGCCGCAACTCCAGAAAATCCAGGAGGTTCTCCCCTCCAGGCGAGATGAGGCCATTTACGCTGAGGCAACTAGGGGGTAATCACACTTAAACTCTGGAACTTCCAAAAGGGTCCTTCACACCCTTGCTGCAAATCAAGAAGTTCCCCGACATACCCGTCTCCACTCTAGAGGAATCGGAGAGTCCCGTCCATATCCAGAGTGGCCCCGTTTCCGCCTGCTAGCTCGAGAGGAGGGATCCTTTCCCTGTGTGGTCGAGAAAGAATTCCTAGCATTCCCGTCGCATCTCAAGAGGAGGCGCTCTCCACAGGAAAGGCGAGAAGAACTCCAGGATCAGGCCCCATTCCCAGAGTCCCCCAGATGCCTCAGTCCATTCCAGGGAAACCTGTTTTCCCAGCACTGCCTCGACTGTCAAGCCGAGGATCGACTCACTCCACGGTGGCACGTGGGACAGCCCTGTGGGAAAGCCTCGTGGGAAAGCCTCGTGGGAAAGCCTCCAGGGAAAGCCTCTGATCCCTAGATCCACGCGAAGGGAAGCGTGACACTGCTGCTACAGCTCTGGAGGAAAGCGCACGTGCATGCCCCCACTCGAGACGAGGACTGATTCCCCTGGGGAGACTCCAGAAGTACGCCAATATCCATGTCTGCCACTGGAGAGGAATCCTCAGGTTCCGGCACCGACTCCACACAAGGTCTTAGGCCCTGGCATCGATGGGAGAGAAATCCCGAGAGGCCCCTGAGCAACTCGCATGGGGACTGGCCTTTCCTGAGGAAACCAGTGCGGGCCCCTGAGGTCCCCATCGTAAGTCGAGAGCACCTGCCGCAACTCGAGAAAATCCAGGAGGTTCTCCCCTCCAGGCGAGATGAGGCCCATTTCCCCTGAGGCGTCTCGAGGCTATTCACACCTAACCTCTGGAACTTTCAAAGGGTCCTTCACACCCTTGCTGCAACTCAAGAAGTTCCCCGACATACCCGTCTACACTCGAGAGGAAGCACGAGAGTCCCGCCCACATCCAGAGGAGCCCCGTTTCCGCCTCCTAGCTCGAGAGGAGGGATCCTTTCCCTGCGTGCTCTGGAAAGAATTCCCGGCGTTCCCGTCCCATCTCAAGAGGAGGCGCTCTCCACAGGAAAGGGAGAGGAACTCCAGGTTCCTGCCACCATTCCCAGAGTCCCCCAGATGTCTCCGTCCATTCCAGGGAAACCTGTTTTCCCTGCACTGCGTCGACTTTCAAGCCGAGGATCGACTCACACCACGGTGGCATGTGGACCGCCCTGTGGGAAAGCCTCGTGGAAAGCTCGTGGGAAAGCCTCGTGGGAAAGCCTCGAGGGAAAGCCACAGATCCCTTGATCCACGCCAATGGAAGCGCGACACTGCTGCTACAGCTCGAGAGGAAAGCGCACGTGCATGCCCCCACTCGAGTCGAGGACTGACTCCAATGGGGAGACTCCAGAAGTACCCCAAGATCCACGTAAGCACTGGAGAGGAATCCTCAGGTACCGGCACCCACTCCACACAATATCTTAGGCCCAGCTTCGACGGGAGAGGAATCCCGAGAGGTCCCCTGGCAACTCGCATAGGGACTGGCCTTTCCTGAGGCCACCAGAGCGGGTCCCTGAGGACCCCGTCGTAAGTCGAGAGCACCTGCTGCAACTCGAGAACATTCAGGACGTTCTCCCCTCCAGGCGAGATGAGGCCCATTTCCGCTGAGGTGTCTCGAGGCTAATCACACCTAACCTCTGGAATTTCCAAAGGGTCCTTCACACCCTTGCTGCAACTCAAGAAGTTCCCCGACATACCTGTCTCCACTCGAGAGGAAACACGAAGTCCCACACACATCGACAGTAGCCCCCTTTCCGCCTCCTACCTCGAGAGGAGGGATCCTTTCCCTGCGTGGTCGGGAAAGAATTCCCGGCGTTTCCGTGGCATCCTAAGAGGAGGCGCTCTCCAGAGGAAAGGTGAGACGAACTCCAGGGTCTTGCCACCATTCCCAGAGTCCACCAGATGTCTCCGTCCATTCCAGGGAAACCTCTTTTCCCTGCACTGCCTCGACTTTCAAGCCGAGGATCGACTCACACCACGGTGACACGAGGGACAGCCCTGTGGGAAAGCCTCGTGGGAAAGCCTCGTGGGAAAGCCTCGTTGGAAAGCCTCAAGGGAAAGCCACAGATCCCTTGATCCATGCGAAGGGAAGCGGGACACTGCTGCTACAGCTCGGGAGGAAAGCGCACGTGGCATGGCCCCACTCGAGACGAGTAGTGACACCCCTGGGGGGACTCCAGAAGTACCCCATATCCATGTCAGAAGTGGAGAGGAATCCTCAGGTTCCGGCACCGACACCAAACAAGGTCTTAGACCCGGCATCGTCGGGAGAGGAATCCCGAGAGGCCCCAGAGCAACGCACATGGGGACTGGCCTTTCCTGAGGCCACCAGAGCGGGTCCCTGTGGTCCCCATCGTAAGTCGAGAGCACCTGCCGCAACTCCAGAAAATCCAGGAGGTTCTCCCCTCCAGGCGAGATGAGGCCCATTTACGCTGAGGCAACTAGGGGGTAATCACACTTAAACTCTGGAACTTCCAAAGGGTCCTTCACACCCTTGCTGCAAATCAAGAAGTTCCCCGACATACCCGTCTCCACTCTACAGGAATCGGAGAGTCCCGTCCATATCCAGAGTGGCCCCGTTTCCGCCTGCTAGCTCGAGAGGAGGATCCTTTCCCTGTGTGGTCGAGAAAGAATTCCTAGCGTTCCCGTCGCATCTCAAGAGGAGGCGCTCTCCACAGGAAAGGCGAGAAGAACTCCAGGATCAGGCCCCATTCCAGAGTCCCCCAGATGCCTCAGTCCATTCCAGGGAAACCTGTTTTCCCAGCACTGCCTCGACTGTCAAGCCGAGGATCGACTCACTCCACGGTGGGCACGGGGACAGCCCTGTGGGAAAGCCTCGTGGGAAAGCCTCGTGGGAAAGCCTCAGGGAAAGCCTCTGATCCTTAGATCCACGCGAAGGGAAGCTGACACTGCTGCTACAGCTCTGGAGGAAAGCGCACGTGCATGCCCCCACTTGAGA
>NW_017204397.1:0-5675 GCF_001704415.2 Capra hircus | reverse complement strand
AGCATCGACGGGAGAGAAATCCCGAGAGGCCCCGAGCAACTCGCATGGGGACTGGCCTTACCTGAGGCCACTAGAGCGGGTCCCTGAGGTCCCCGTCTTAAGTCGAGAGCACCTGCACCAGCTCGAGAAAATGCAGGAGGTTCTCCCCTCCAGGGGAGATGAGGCCCATTTCCTCTGAGGCGTCCCCAGGCTAATTACATCTAACCTCTGGAACTTCCAAAGGGTCCTTCACACCATTGCTGCAACTCAAGAAGTTCCCCGACGTACCCGTCTCCACTCGAGAGGAAGCACGAGAGTGCCGCCCACATCCAGAGGCCCCGTTTCCGCCTCATAGCTCGAGAGGAGGGATCTTTCCCTGCGTGGTCGGGAAGAGAATTCCCGGCGTTCCCGTCGCATCTCAATTGGAGGCGCTCTCCACAGGAAAGGCGACAGGAACTCCAGGGTCGTGCCACCATTCCCAGAGTCTTCCAGACGTCTCAGTCCATTCCTGGGAAACCTGTTTTCCCTGCACTGCTCGACTTTCAAGCCAAGGATCGACTCACACCTCGGTGGCACGTGGGACAGCCCTGTGGGAAAGCCTGGTGGGAAAGCCTCGTGGGAAAGCCTCGTGGGAAAGCTTCGAGGGAAAGCCACAGATCCCTTGATCCACGCGAAGGGAAGTGTGACACTGCTGCTGCAGCTCGGGAGGAAAGCGCACGTGCATGCCCCCACTCGAGACGAGGACTGACTCCCCTGGGGAGACTCCAGAAGTACCCCAAGATCCATGTCAGCTCTGGAGAGAAATCCTCAGGTTCCGGCACCAACTCCACACAAGGTCTTAGGCCCGGTATCGACGGGAGAGGAATCCCGCGAGGCCGCAGAGCAACTCGCATGGGGACTGGCCTTTCCTGAGGCCAACAGAGCGGGTCCCTGAGGTCCCCGTCGTAAGTCGAGAGCACCTGCCGCAACTCGAGAAAATCCAGGAGGTTCTCCCTCCAGTCGAGCTGAGTCCCATTTCCGCTGAGGTATCTCGAGGCTAATCACACCTTACCTCTGGAACTTCCAAAGGGTCCTTCATGCCCTTGCTGCAACTCAAGAAGTTCCCGGACATACCCGTCTCCACTCGACAGGAAGCACGAGAATCCCGCCCACATCCAGAGGAGCCCCGTTTCCGCCTCCTAGCTCGAGAGGAGGGATCCTTTCCCTCCGTGTTCGGATAGAATTCCTAGCATTCCCGTCGCATCTCAAGAGAGGAGCGCTCTCCACAGGAAGGCGAGAGGAACTCCAGGATCAGGCCCCATTCCCAGAGTCCCCCAGATTTCTCAGTTTATTCCAGGGAAACCTGTTTTCCCTACACTGCTTCGACTTTCAAGCCGAGGATCAACTCACACCACGGTGGCGCGTGGACAGCCCTATGGGGAAGCCTCGTGGGAAAGCCTTGTGGGAAAGCCTCGAGGGAAAGCCACAGATCCCTTGATCCACGCGAAGGGAAGCTTGACACTGCTACTACAGCTCGGGAGGAAAGCGCACGTGCATCGACCCACTCGAGACGAGGACTGACTCCACTGGGGAGAGTCCAGAAGTACCCAAGATCCATGTCAGCACTGGAGAAGAATCCTCAGGTTCCGGCACCCACTCCACACGAGATCGTAGGCCCCGGCATCGACGGGAGAGGAATCCCAAGAGGCGCCGAGCAACTCGCATAGGGATTGGACTTTCCAAAGGCCACCAGAGCAGGTACCTGAGGTCCCCGTCGTAAGTCGAGAGCACCTATCGCAACTCGAGAAAATCCTAGAGGTTCTCCTTTCCAGGCGAGATGAGGCCCATTTCCACTGAGTTTCGAGGCCATTCACACCTAACCTCTGGAACTTACAAAGGGTCCTTCACACCCTTACTGCAACTAAAAAAGTTCCCCGACATACCCGTCTCCACTCGAGAGGAAGCTCGAGAGTCCCGCCCACATCCAGAGGAGCCCCGTGTCCGCCTCCTAGCTCGAGAGGAGGGATCCTTTCCCTGCGTGTTCGGGAAAGAATTCCCGGCGTTCCTGTCGCATCTCAAGAGGAGGCGCTTTCGACAGGAAAGACGAGGGGAACTCCAGGGTCGTGACACCATTACCTGAGTCCCACAGATGTCTCAGTCCATTCCAGGGAAATGTGTTTTCCCTGCACTGCCTCGACTTTCAAGCCGAGCATCGACTCACACCACGGTGGCACGTGGGACAGCCCTATGGGAAAGCCCCGTGGGAAAGCCTCGTGGTAAAGTCTCGAGGAAAAGCCACAGATCCCTTGATCCACGCGAAGGGAAGCGAGACTCTGCTGCTACAGCTCTGGAGGAAAGCGCACGTGCATGCCCCCACTCGGGACGAGGACTGACTCCCCTGGGGAGACTCCAGAAGTACCCCAGGATCCATGTCAGCACTGGACAGAAATCCTCAGGTTCCGGCACCGACTCCACACAAGATCTTAGGCCCGGCATTGACGAGAGAGGAATCCCGAGAGGCCCCCGAGCAACTCGCATGGGGACTGGCCTTTCCTGAGGCCACCAGAGTGACTCCCCAGGGGAGTGGGTCCCTAGCAGTGTCATGCTTCCCTTCGCGTGGATCAAGGGATCTGTGGCTTTCCCTCGAGGCTTTCCCACGACGCTTTCCCACGAGGCTTTCCCAGTGGGCTGTCCCACGTGCCACCGTGGTGTGAGTCGATCCTAGGCTTGAAAGTCAAGGCAGTGCAAGGAAAACAGGTTTCCCTGGAATGGACTGAGACATCTGTGGGACTCTGGGAATGGTGGCACGACACTGGAGTTCCTCTCTCGTTTCCTGTGGAGAGTGCCCCGAGCAACTTGCATGGGGACTGGCCTTTCATGAGGCAACAGAGCGGGTCTCTGAGGTCCAAGTCGTAAGTCGAGAGCTCCTGCTGCAACTCGAGAAAATCCAGGAGGTTCCCCCCTCGAGGCGAGATGTGGCCCATATCCGATGACGCGTCTCGAGGCTATTCAACAAGCGTCTGAACTAACAAACGGGCCTTCAAACCCTAGCTGCAACTCAAGAAGTTCCCCGAAATACTCCTCTCCACTCGAGAGGAAGCAGGAGAGTCCCGCCCACATCCAGAGTAGCCCGTTACTGCCTCCTAGCTCGAGAGGAGGGATCCTTTCACTGAGTGGACGAAGTATTCCCGGAGTTCCGACTCATCTCAAGAGGAGGCGCTATCCACAGGAAAGGCGAGAGGAACTCCAGATTCGTGCACCCATTCCCAGAGTCCCCCAGATGTCTCAGTCCATTCCAGGGAAACCTGTTTCCCTACACTGCCTCGACTTTCAGGACGAGGATCCACTCACACCACGGTGGCACTTGGCACAGCCCTTAGGGAAATCCTCGAGGGAAAGCCACAGATCCCTTGATCCATGCAAGAGAGCGTGACACTGCTGCTACAGCTTGGGAGGAAAGCGCACGTGCATGCCTCCACTCGAGATGAGGACTGACTCCCCTGGGGAGACTCCAGAAGTACCCCAAGATCTATGTCAGCACTGGAGAGGAATCCTCAGGTTCCGGCACCGACTCCACACAAGGTCTTAGACCCCAGCATCGACGGAGAGAAATCCCGAGAGGCCCCCGAGCAACTCGCATGGGACTGGCCTTACCTGAGGCCACTAGAGCGGGTCCCTGAGGTCCCGTCTTAAGTCGAGAGCACCTGCACCAGCTCGAGAAAATGCAGGAGGTTCTCCCCTCCAGGGGAGATGAGGCCCATTTCCTCTGAGGCGTCCCCAGGCTAATTACATCTAACCTCTGGAACTTCCAAAGGGTCCTTCACACCATTGCTGCAACTCAAGAAGTTCCCCGACGTACCCGTCTCCACTCGAGAGGAAGCACGAGAGTGCCGCCCACATCCAGAGGAGCCCCGTTTCCGCCTCATAGCTCGAGAGGAGGGATCTTTCCCTGCGTGGTCGGGAAAGAATTCCCGGCGTTCCCGTCGCATCTCAATTGGAGGCGCTCTCCACAGGAAAGGCGACAGGAACTCCAGGGTCGTGCCACCATTCCCAGAGTCTTCCAGACGTCTCAGTCCATTCCTGGGAAACCTGTTTTCCCTGCACTGCCTCGACTTTCAAGCCAAGGATCGACTCACACCTCGGTGGCACGTGGACAGCCCTGTGGAAAGCCTGGTGGGAAAGCCTCGTGGGGAAAGCTCGTGTCATGGAAAGCCTCGTGGGAAAGCTTCGAGGGAAAGCCACAGATCCCTTGATCCACGCGAAGGGAAGTGTGACACTGCTGCTGCAGCTCGGGAGGAAAGCGCACGTGCATGCCCCCCACTCGAGACGAGGACTGACTCCCCTGGGAGACTCCAGAAGTACCCCAAGATCCATGTCAGCTCTGGAGAGAAATCCTCAGGTTCCGGCACCAACTCCACACAAGGTCTTAGGCCCCGGTATCGACGGGAGAGGAATCCCGCGAGGCCGCAGAGCAACTCGCATGGGGACTGGCCTTTCCTGAGGCCAACAGAGCGGGTCCCTGAGGTCCCCGTCGTAAGTCGAGAGCACCTGCCGCAACTCGAGAAAATCCAGGAGGTTCTCCCCTCCAGTCGAGCTGAGTCCCATTTCCGCTGAGGTATCTCGAGGCTAATCACACCTTACCTCTGGAACTTCCAAAGGGTCCTTCATGCCCTTGCTGCAACTCAAGAAGTTCCCGGACATACCCGTCTCCACTCGACAGGAAGCACGAGAATCCCGCCCACATCCAGAGGAGCCCCGTTTCCGCCTCCTAGCTCGAGAGGAGGGATCCTTTCCCTCCGTGTTCGGATAGAATTCCTAGCATTCCGTCGCATCTCAAGAGGAGGCGCTCTCCACAGGAAGGCGAGAGGAACTCCAGGATCAGGCCCCATTCCCAGAGTCCCCAGATTTCTCAGTTTATTCCAGGGAAACCTGTTTTCCTACACTGCTTCGACTTTCCAAGCCGAGGATCGCATCCACGTGTGGCGCGTGGGACAGCCCTATGGGGAAGCCTCGTGGGAAAGCCTTGTGGGAAAGCCTCGAGGGAAAAGCCACAGATCCCTTGATCCACGCGAAGGGAAGCTTGACACTGCCTACTACAGCTCGGGAGGAAAGCGCACGTGCATCGACCCACTCGAGACGAGGACTGACTCCACTGGGGAGAGTCCAGAAGTACCCCAAGATCCATGTCAGCACTGGAGAAGAATCCTCAGGTTCCGGCACCCACTCCACACGAGATCGTAGGCCCCGGCATCGACGGGAGAGGAAATCCCAAGAGGCGCCGAGCAACTCGCATAGGGATTGGACTTTCCAAAGCCACCAGAGCAGGTACCTGAGGTCCCCCGTCGTAAGTCGAGAGCACCTATCGCAACTCGAGAAAATCCTAGAGGTTCTCCTTTCCAGGCGAGATGAGGCCATTTCCACTGAGGCGTTTCGAGGCCATTCACACCTAACCTCTGGAACTTAAAAGGGTCCTTCACACCCTTACTGCAACTAAAAAAGTTCCCCGACATACCCGTCTCCACTCGAGAGGAAGCTCGAGAGTCCCGCCCACATCCAGAGGAGCCCCGTGTCCGCCTCCTAGCTCGAGAAGGAGGATCCTTTCCCTGCGTGTTCGGGAAAGAATTCCCGGCGTTCCTGTCGCCATCTCAAGCAGGAGGCGCTTTCGACCAGGAAGACGAGGGAACTCCAGGGTCGTGACACCAATACCTGAGTCCCAC
>NW_017204396.1:0-5675 GCF_001704415.2 Capra hircus | reverse complement strand
TTCTGATGATTGTACTTAAAAATTCAGAGTAAATGTACAACTGCAACTGGCACTAACACAGATTTGAATAATACCTAGTAAGTATATATAAATCAAAACAAACAAAAAAATAAAGACATTCATGCTGAACTTATACTTTTGTGTGGAGACACTATGCATTAGTGGACAAAGCAGTACTCAGGAAAAGAAGAGGTGGTCAGTGTTGCCGAATGGAAAATATTTATATAATCAGCATCAGAATTATTGCAGAGCAGAAGATCTATTTCAGCCTCAGATTAAATAAAACACCTGAGGAATTTACGGTAATGAAACCAATGGAAATGCTTCAATGGAAATATAGAAAGAGATAATTTTTAAAGTAGGACTGGTGGGAGAGAGGGAAAGATGGTGAGGAATAGGACGGGAAGATCACTTTCTCCCTCACAAATTCCTCAAAAGAACATTTCAACGCCGAGCAAACTCCACAAAACAACTTCTGTAGGCTGGCAGAGGACATCAGGCAACCAGAAAAGCAGACCATTGTCTTCAAAAACAGGTAGGGAAAAATATAAAAGACGAAAAAGGAGACAAAGGAGGTGGGGAGGGAGCTCCGTCCCGGGAAGGGAATTTTAAGAAGAGAGGTTTCCAAACACCAGGAAACACTCTCCCTGCTGAGTCTGTGGCGAGCCTTGGAAACACAGAGGGCAACATAACAGGAAGGAAAAATAGATAAATAATTAAAACCAACAGATTACAAGCCCAACAGTAACTCCCCCAGCGGAAAAGCAGCACAGACGCCTGCATCCGCCATTGGGAAGTGGGGGCAGGGCAGGGACGCGCGGGAGGCGCGGGCTGCAGAGCTTTGTAAGAATTGGGGCAGGAACGCCCCACGCGCAACCAGAACGATCTAACTTGGGCTAGCAAACCAGACTGTGGGATAGCTACCACGCGAAAAGCTCGAACATAAGACACCGCCAGGACCGAGCACAGAACAAAGGACGGAACGGAAAAAGCCGGCTGCAGACCATCCCCCGCCGGGGACAGGCAGCCAGAGCCGTAAGGACTGGAAAGGGGCAATTGCAGACCCGGAGAGACTTTACTTACCTAACTGCAAGCAGGCTCCTTTGCTAAGACTTCTGGGGTGCTGGACAGTCACAGTCTGCCTCAGGGGTGCGCCAGCGGTCCACCCAGAGAGCTGAGCGGCAGCGGCAGAAAAGGTGACAAGCCGCGCGATCGTGCTCGCCAAACTCCTGAGCTACTCGGACCTGGGAAGGGCACAAAGCGCAGTCCCAGCCGAATCTGTGCCTCTGAGGGCTGCCTGAGCGCCGAACCTGAGCGGCTTGGACCGGGGAAGTGCACGCAGCCTAGGGCCGGCCCAGACGGTTCCCGCTGAGCATCGTAGAGCCGAGCGGTTTGTGCGCCGCGAGAAAGGACAGGTCAAGTGGGCTGAGATGCGGTGTGTGCACACGACAGTGCTGTTTGTTTGCAGCATCCCCCCTCCCACAGCGTGACTGAACTAGTGAGCCTAAAAAAACCAGCAAACAGAAGAAGTTAAACAGAGGGAACCACCTTGGAAGTGAGCCCACACGGCCCATAACATCAGAGAAGGGCCAGATATATTTTTAATATTTTTAAAATCATTCCTTTTTTTTTTTTTTTGCTTTTTTCTTTTTTTTTTTCTAGCTTTTTTTTAATTGTTAAGTCTTCTATTTCTCCTCTAATTTTTATTTCTATAACCTATTATTACTATTTTTTTTTAAGGCAAACACCATATATATCTTTGGATGGTTGTTGGTTGTTTTTTTGTTTGTTTGTTTGTTTTTTAATAATTTTTTTCTTTCTTCCTTTTTCCTTCTGCTTTTCTTTAATATTGTATCTTTGAAAATCCAACCTCTACTCTAGATTTTTAATCTTTGCTCTTAGGTTTTTGTTGTCAATTTTGTACATTTAAAAACCCAAACTTCACTACCCAAGTTTACCTGAGAGCGAGATTACTGGCTTGACCACTCTCTCCTCCTGGACTCTCCTTTTTCTCCACCAGGTGGCCTCTGTCTCTTTCTCCCCATCTCTCTCTATCCAACTCTGTGAATCTCTGTGTGTTCCAGACGGTAGAGAACACCTAAGGAACTGGTTACTGGCAGGATTTGTCTCTCTCCTACTCATTCCTCTCTCTTATCCTCCTGGTCACCTCTGTCTACTTCCTCCCTCTCCTCTTCCCCGTATAACTCTGTAAATACCTCTGAGTGGTCCAGACTATAGAGCGCACATAAGGAAGTGACTACTGACTAGCTTGCTCTCTCCTCTCTTTGATCTCACCGCATCTCATTCCAGTTACCTCTAACTACCCCTCCATCTTCTTCTTCTCCTTGTAACTCAGTGAACCTCTCTGAGTGTCCCTCAATGTGGAGAAACTTTTCATCTTTAACCTAGATGTTTTATCATCGTCTGTATAGATGGAGAAGTCTAGAGGCTACTGTAAAAAATAAAACTGAAAACCAGAAGCAGGAAGGCTTAAATCCAAAGCCTGAAAACATTAGAGAACTCTTGAATTCAGGGAACATTAAGCAATAGGAGCTCATCAATGCCTTCATACCTACACGAAACCAAGCTCCACCCAAGGGCCAACAAGTTCCAAAACAAGACATACCACGCAAATTCTCCAGCAACACAGGAACACTCCCCTGAGCTTCAATATACAGGCAGCTCAAAATTATCCCAAAACCTTTGATGTCTCATAACCCATTACGGGTCACTCCACTGCACTCCAGAGAGAAGAAACCCAGCTCCACCCACCAAAACTCCAACACAAGCCTCCCTAACCAGGAAACCTTGACAAGCCACTGATAGAACCCCACCCAAAGTGAGGAAGCTCCATAATAAAGAGAACTCCACAAATTACCAGAATATAAAAAGGCCACCCCCAAACGCAGCAATATAACCAAGATGAAGAGACAGAGGAATACTCAGCAGGTAAAGGAACAGGAGAGTTGCCCACCAAACCAAACAAAAGAGGAAGAAGTAGGGAATCTACCGGAGAAGGAATTCCGAATATTGATAGTGAAAATGATCCAAAATCTTGAAATCAAAAATGGAAACACAGATAAATAGCCTAGAGACAAGGATTGAGAAGATGCAAGAAAGGTTTAACAAGGACCTAGAAGAAATAAAAAAGAGTCAAAATATAATGAATAACGCAATAAATGAGATCAGAAACACTCTGGAGGCAACAAATAGTAGAATAACGGAGGCAGAAGATAGGATTAGTGAAATAGAAGATAGAATGGTAGAAATAAATGAATCAGAGAGGAAACAAGAAAAACGAATTAAAAGAAACGAGGACAATCTCAGAGACCTCCAGGACAATATGAAACGCTCCAACATTCGAATTATAGGAGTCCCAGAAGAAGAAGACAGAAAGAAAGATCATGAGAAAATCCTTGAGGAGATAATAGTTGAAAACTTCCCTAAAATGGGGAAGGAAATAATCACCCAAGTCCAAGAAACACAGAGAGTTCCAAATAGGATAAACCCAAGGCGAAACACCCCAAGACACATATTAATCAAATTAACAAAGATCAAACACAAAGAACAAATATTAAAAGCAGCAAGGGAAAAACAACAAATAACACACAAGGGGATTCCCATAAGGATAACAGCTGATCTTTCAATAGAAACTCTTCAGGCCAGGAGGGAATGGCAAGACATACTTAAAGTGATGAAAGACAATAACCTACAGCCCAGATTACTGTATCCAGCAAGGATCTCATTCAAATACGAAGGAGAAATCAAAAGCTTTACAGACAAGCAAAAGCTGAGAGAATTCAGCACCACCAAACCAGCTCTCCAACAAATTCTAAAGGATATCCTCTAGACAGGAAACACGAAAAGGGTGTATAAACCCGAACCCAAAACAATAAAGTAAATGGTAACGGGATCATACTTATCAATAATTACCTTAAACGTAAATGGGTTGAACCCCAACCAAAAGACAAAGACTGGCCGAATGGATACAAAAACAAGACCCCTCTATATGCTGCTTACAAGAGACCCACCTCAAAACAAGGGACACATACAGACTGAAAGTGAAGGGCTGGAAAAAGATATACCACGCAAATAGAGACGAAAAGAAAGCAGGAGTGGCAATACTCATATCCGATAAAATAGACTTTAAAACAAAGGCTGTGAAAAGAGACAAAGAAGGCCACTACATAATGATCAAAGGAACAATCCAAGAAGAAGATATAACAATTATAAATATATATGCACCCAATATAGGAGCACCGCAATATGTAAGACAAATGCTAACAAGTATGAAAGGGGAAATCAACAATAACACAATAATAGTGGGAGACTTTAATACCCACTCACACCTATGGACAGATCAACTAAACAGAAAATTAACAAAGAAACGCAAACTTTAAATGATACATTAGATCAGTTAGACCTAATTGATATCTATAGGACATTTCACCCCAAAACAATGAATTTCACCTTTTTTCAAGTGCTCATGGAACCTTCTCCAGGATAGATCACATCCTGGGCCATAAATCTAAACTTGATAAATTCAAAAAAAAATCGAAATCATTCCAAGCATCTTTTCTGACCATAATGCATTAAGATTAGATCTCAATTACAGGAGAAAAACTATTAAAAAATTCCAACATATGGAGGTTGAACAACACACTTCTGAATAACCAACAAATCACAGAAGAAATCAAAAAAGAAATCAAAATATGCATAGAAACTAATGAAAATGAAAACACAACAACCCAAAACCTGTGGGACACTATAAAAGCAGTGCTAAGAGGAAAGTTCATAGCAATACAGGCATACCTCAAGAAACAAGAAAAAAGTCAAATAAATAACCTAACTCTACAACTAAAGCAACTAGAAAAGGAAGAGTTGGAGAACCCCCAGAGTTAGTAGAAGGAAAGAAATCTTAAAAAATTAGGGCAGAAATAAATGCAAAAGAAACAAAAGAGACCATAGCAAAAATCAACAAAGCCAAAAGCTGGTTCTTTGAAAGGATAAATAAAATTGACAAACCATTAGCCAGACTCATCAAAAGCAAAGAGAGAAAAATCAAATCAATAAAATTAGAAATGAAAATGGAGAGATCACAACAGACAACACAGAAATACAAAGGATCATAAGAGACTACTATCAGCAGTTGTATGCCAATAAAATGGACAACGTGGAAGAAATGGACAAAATTCTTAGAAAAGTACATTTTTCCAAAACTGAACCAGGAAGAAATAGAAAATCTTAACAGACCCATCACAAGCACGGAAATTGAAACTGTAATCAGAAATCTTCCAGCAAACAAAAGCCCAGGTCCAGACGGCTTCACAGCTGAATTCTACCAAAAATTTCGAGAAGAGCTAACACTATCCTCCTCAAACTCTTCAGAAAATTGCAGAGGAAGGTAAACTTCCAAACTCATTCTATGAGGCCACATCACTAATACAAAACCTGACAAAGATGTCACAAAAAAAGAAAACTACAGGCCAATATCACTGATGAACATAGATGCAAAAATCTCACAAAATTCTAGCAATCAGATCCAACAACACATTAAAAAAGATCATACACCATGACCAATGGGCTTATCCCAGGGATGCAAGGATTCTTCAATATCCGCAAATCAATCAATGTAATTCACCACATTAACAAATTGAAAAATAAAAACCATATGA
>NW_017204395.1:0-5675 GCF_001704415.2 Capra hircus | reverse complement strand
CACCGAGGAAACAGAACAGACGAGCATACTGACAGAACGTGGTCCACTGGAGAAGGGAATGGCAAGCCACTCAGTATTCTTGCCTTGAGAACCCCATGAACAGTATGAAAAGGCAAAATGACGGATACTAAAAGAGGAACTCCCCAGGTCAGTAAGTGCCCAATATGTACTGGAGATCAGTGGAGAAATAACTCCAGAAAGAATGAAGGGATGGAACCAAAGCGAAAAACAATACCCAGCTGTGGATGTGACTGGTGATAGAAGCAAGATCAAATGCTGTAAAGAGCAATATTGCATAGGAACCTGGAATGTCAGGTCCATGAATCAAGGCAAATTGGAAGTGGTCAAACAGAGATGCAAGGGTGAACATCGACATTCTAGGAATCAGTGAACTAAAATGGACTGGAATGGGGTGAATTTAACTCAGATGACCATTATATCTACTACTGTGGGCAGGAATCCCTCAGAAGAAATGGAGTAGCCATGATGGTCAACAAAAGAGTCTGAAAATGCAGTACTTGGATGCAATCTCAAAAACAACAGAATGATCTCTGTTTGTCTCCAAGGCAAACCATTCAATATCACAGTTATCCAAGTCTATGCCCCAACCAGTAACGCTGAAGAACTGAAGTTGAACGGTTTTATGAAGACCTACAAGACCTTTTAGAAACTAACACCCCAAAAAGATGTCCTTTTCATTATAGGGGACTGGAATGCAAAAGTAGGAAGTCAAGAAACACCTGGAGTGACAGGCAAATTTGGCCTTGGAATGCGGAAGAAGCAAGGCAAAGACTATTAGAGTTTTGCCAAGAGAAACACACTGGTCATAGCAAAGCACCCTCTTCCAACAACACAAGAGAAGACTCTACACATGGACATCACCAGATTGGGTCAACACCGAAATCAGATTGATTATATTCTTTGTAGCCAAAGATGAAAGTCTCTATACAGTCAACAAAAACAAGACCGGGAGCTGACTGTGGCTCAGATCATGAACTCCTTATTACCAAATTCAGACTTAAATTGAAGAAAGTAGGGAAAACCACTAGACCATTCAGGTATGACCTAAATCAAATCCTTATGATTATACAGTGGAAGTGAGAAATAGATTAAAGGCTAGATCTGATAATAGAGTGCCTGATGAACTATGGAATGAGGTTGTGACATTGTACAGGAGACAGGGATCAAGACCATCCCCATGGAAAAGAAATGCAAAAAAGCAAAATGGCTGTCTGGGGAGGCCTTACAAATAGCTGTGAAAAAGAAGAGAAGCAAAAAGCAAAGGAGAAAAGGAAAGATATAAGCATCTGAATGCAGAGTTCCAAAGAATAGCAAGAAGAGATAAGAAAGCCTTCTTCAGCAGATCAATGCAAAGAAATAGAGGAAAACAACAGAATGGGAAAGACTAGAGATCTCTTCAAGAAAATTAGAGATACCAAGGGAACATTTCATGCAAAGATGGGCTTGATAAAGGACAGAAATGGTATGGACCTAACAGAAGCAGAAGATATTAAGAAGAGGTGGCAAGAATACACGGAAGAACTGTACAAAAAAGATCTTCATGACCCAGATAATCATGATGTGTGATCACTAATCTAGAGCAGACATCCTGGGAATGTGAAGTCAAGTGGGGCCTTAGAAAGCATCACTACAACAAAGCTAGTGGAGGTGATGGAATTCCAGTGGAGCTATTTCAAATCCTGAAAGATGATGCTGTGAAAGTGCTGCACTCAATATGCCACAAATTTGGAAAACTCAGCAATGGCCACAGGACTGGAAAAGGTCAGTTTTCATTCCAATTCCAAAGAAAGGCAATGCAAAAGAATGCTCAAACTACGGCACAGTGCACTCACAATATGCACTCAGATATCACATGCTAGTGAAAGTAAATGTTCAAAATTTCTCACAAAGCCAGTGCTTCTGTAATTACATGAACTGTGAACATTCCAAGAGTGGAACGCTGAGTCTTAGAATGTCAGGCAAGTGCTGACTCAGAGTTCAAGACAGTCGTGTCACATTTTGCCTAGATACACCAGCTTGCATACTAGGCCATTGTTCTCAAATCATGGCTGGTGAAATGACATCCCAGCTACCGACTTTACGACATGGATGCAGACCAGCTCTGCCATGGATTCCAGCTAGGTATGATTGCATTGCTTTACTAGCATGTGAGATGAGTGCAACTGTGCGTAGTTTGAGCATTCTTTTGCATTGCCTTTCTTTGGAATTGGAATGAAAACTGACCTTTTCCAGTCCTGTGGCCACTGCTGAGTTTTCCAAATTGCTGGCATATTGAGTGCAGCACTTTCACAGCATCATCTTTCAGGATTTGAAATAGCTCCACTGGAATTCCATCACCTCCACTAGCTTTGTTGGTAGTGATGCTTTCTAAGGCCCACTTGACTTCACATTCCAGGATGTCTGGCTCTAGATGAGTGATCACATCATCATGATTATCTGGGTCATGAAGATCTTTTTTGTACAGTTCTTCCGTGTATTCTTGCCACCTCTTCTTAATATCTTCTGCTTCTGTTAGGTCCATACCATTTCTGTCCTTTATCGAGCCCATCTTTGCATGAAATGTTCCCTTGGTATCTCTAATTTTCTTGAAGAGATCTCTAGTCTTTCCCATTCTGTTGTTTTCCTCTATTTCTTTGCATTGATCGCTGAAGAAGGCTTTCTTATCTCTTCTTGCTATTCTTTGGAACTCTGCATTCAGATGCTTATATCTTTCCTTTTCTCCTTTGCTTTTTGCCTTCTCTTCTTTTCACAGCTATTTGTAAGGCCTCCCCAGACAGCCATTTTGCTTTTTTGCATTTCTTTTCCATGGGGATGGTCTTGATCCCTGTCTCCTGTACAATGTCACGAACCTCATTCCATAGTTCATCAGGCACTCTATCTATCAGATCTAGGCCCTTAAATCTATTTCTCACTTCCACTGTATAATCATAAGGGATTTGATTTAGGTCATACCTGAATGGTCTAGCGGTTTTCCCTACTTTCTTCAATTTAAGTCTGAATTTGGTAATAAGGAGTTCATGATCTGAGCCACAGTCAGCTCCTGGTCTTGTTTTGTTGACTGTATAGAGCTTCTCCATCTTTGGCTGACAAAGAATATAATCAATCTGATTTCGGTGTTGACCATCTGGTGATGTCCATGTGTAGAGTCTTCTCTTGTGTTGTTGGAAGAGGGTGTTGCTATGACCAGTGCATTTTCTTTGGCAAAAACTCTAATTAGTCTTTGCCTTGCTTCATTCCGCATATCCAAGGCCAAATTTGCCTGTCTACTCCAGGTGTTTCTTGACTTCCTACTTTTGCATTCCAGTCCCCTATAATGAAAAGGACATCTTTTTTGGGTGTTAGTTCTAAAAGGTCTTGTAGGTCTTCATAGAAACCGTTCAACTTCAGCTTCTTCAGCATTACTGGTTGGGGCATAGACTTGGATAACGTGATATTGAATGGTTTGCCTTGGAGACGAACAGAGATCATTCTGTCATTTTTGAGATTGCATCCAAGTACTGCATTTCGACTCTTTTGTTGACCATGATGGCTACTCCATTTCTTCTGAGGGATTCCTGCCCGCAGTAGTAGATATAATGGTCATCTGAGTTAAATTCACCCATTCCAGTCCATTTTAGTTCACTGATTCCTAGAATGTCGATCGTTCACTCTTGCCATCTCCTGTTTGACCACTTCCAATCTGCCTTGATTCATGGAACCTGACATTCCAGGTTCCTATGCAATATTGCTCTTTACAGTTTGACCTTGCATCTATCACCAGTCACATCCACAGCTGGGTATTGTTTTTGCTTTGGCCATCCCTTCATTCTTTTGGAGTTATTTCTCCACGATCTTCATAACATATTGGGCACTTACCGACCTGGGGAGTTCCTCTTTTAGTATCCTGTCATTTTGCCTTTTCATACTGTTCATGGGGTTCTCAAGGCAAGAATACTGCAGTGGCTTGCCATTCCCTTCTCCAGTGGACCACGTTCTGTCAGTATGCTCGTCTGTTCTGTTTCCTCGGGTGGTGTGTTTCCCAAGTCCACCACCACTCCTTCTGTGCCTGCCATCACAGTCTCTTCTACCTTCATGCCAGGATCCAGCACCTACTTTCTCCAGAAGACTTAGAAAATCACATAACCATGTAGGCGAGGGAGGGTGTTATAAAGCCATGGATCTAGTCTTCACTGTGCTGCCCAAAATCCTCTATTGAAATTCTCCCAACTATTTCACCAAACCTTCTCTTCTCTCATTAGCCCAAGGCACCCAATTCCCTTTCTGAAAATAATACCTCTTTTTACTTGACTCAGCACCTGTTAAGTAGCCTTGAAGATCAATGGCAATTCAGAACATCACATAAACATTGCATTCCAGTTATTCAGTGATATGTAACTATTCCCAAACTTAGTGGTTTAAAATGGCAACATTTATTTTGCTTGTGAATCTGTCATTTGGGCAAAGTTTGGTAGAGCATCTTATCTCTGCTCCAGTTGGTATCAGATGTGATGATTCAAAACTTGAAGGACTGGAATTATCTGAAAGCTTACCTAATCACATGCCTAGAGGTTGATGTCAGCAGGCAACTGATGCCTCACCTGGGATGGTGGCCAATACACCTACACACGGCCTCTGTGTGGCTTAGCCAGGTTCCAGGGGGGTGAGCACGGTATAGCCTCCAGAGCCTGCACTCTTAAACCCTGCATTATGCTACCTCTCAGCCATGACTGTGTTGCTTCTGAATTCGATAGCACACAAACTACAACATCCTATATAACCATTGACCTGGCCCATGTTGGTTGCCTTTAGTGACAGGGAGCTTATTACTACATCAGGTAGCTTGTTCTATATATTTTTGGTGTTCTAGTGGTTGGAGAGCCCTTCCTTACATGAAGTTGTAGTCTTTTATCCTGTAACTTCTGTTTGTTAGCTCCTGGCTTAGTCTTGGGGCCTCAGGGAAGAAGCACCTTTACACACCAGGCGTTCCACTAAGCGGAGGGAGCGAAAGTCCTCCCTGAATTTTTCCTGCTGAGAGTTTGTCCCTTCATCTTGGATCCTTAGGGCTCCTCAGATCCCAGTGAGTCTCACCTGGGATGAGCTCAAGATTGTCAGCACCTCTTTTAAAACACAGAGCCCACAAATGGGCACAAGTCTCCCTTATTTTTTTTAAGCTTTTAAAAATGTTTTTTATTTAAGACTGAAATCCTGTACAGATTCTCTTAGAGAATTCTCTAATTCTCTAAATTTCTCTTAGAGAGAATATGAGGAACATATAAAAATATAAAGAAAAAACCAATCACAATGCCTTTATCTATGAACAGACATTATAAAACTTTGGCTTATTTCTCCCAGTAATTTAAAAAATATTTATTTATTTAAGTATAATTGACTACAACACTGTCAACAACAAAAACTGACCTACAATGTCAGTTCCAGGTATACAACACAATGATTCATTGTTTTCATACATTACCATGATCTCTGCAAGTCTGATTGCCATCTGTCACTATACAAATTTATTGTAATATTACTGACTATGTTCCCCATGCTGTACTTTTCATTCCTGTGACTCATTTATTTGATAATGTGAACTTTGTACCTCTTTAATTTCCCTCACCTATTTCACTCATCCCTCCACTGCCTCCCCTTTGCAACCACTTGTTTGCTCTCTATAT
>NW_017204394.1:0-5676 GCF_001704415.2 Capra hircus | reverse complement strand
TCTCCACTCTAGAGAATCACGAGAGTCTCGCCCAATCCAGAGGAGCCCCGTTTCCGCTTCCTAGCTCGAGAGGAGTGATCCATTCCTGCGTGGTCGGGAAAGAATTCCCGCCGTTCCGTCGCATCTCAAGAGGAGGCGCTCTCCACAGGAAAAGGTGAGAGGAACTCCAGGGTCGTGCCACCATTCCCAGAGTCCCCCAGATGTCTCAGTCCATTCCAGGGAAACCTGTTTTCCTGCACTGCCTCGACTTTCAGCCAAGGATCGACTCACACCACGGTGGCGCATGGGACAGACTTGTCGGAAAGCCTCCAGTGAAAGCCTCGAGGGAAAGCCACAGATCCTTGATCCACGTGAAGGGAAGCGTGACACTGCTGCTACAGCTCGGGAGGAAATCGCACGTGCATGCCCCCACTTCGGGACGAGGAACTGACTCCCGTGGGGTGACTCCAGAAGCACCCCAAATATCCATGTCAGCACTGGAGAGGAAACCTCAGGTTCCGGCACCGACCCACACAAGATCTTAGGACCCGGCATTGACGGGAGAGGAATCCCGAGAGGCCACCGAGCAACTCGCATGGGACTGGCCTTTCCTGAGGCCACCAGAGCGGGTCCCTGAGGTCCCTTCGAAAGTCGAGAGCACCTGCGCAACTCGAGAAAATCCAGGAGGTTCTCCCCTCCAGGCGAGATGAGGCCTTTTCCGATGAGGCGTCTCGAGGCTAATCACACCTAAATTCTGGAACTTCCAAAGGGTCCTTTACACCCTTGCTGCAACTCAAGAAGTTCCCGACATACCCGTCTCCACTCGAGAGGAAGCACCAGAGTCCCGCCCACATCCAGAGGAGCCCCGTTTCCGCCTCCTAGCTCGAGAGGAGGGATCCTTTCCCTGCGTGGTCGGGAAAGAATTCCCGGCGTTCCTGTCGCATCTCAGAGGAGGCCCTCTCCACAGGAAAGTCGAGAGGAACTCCAGGGTCGTGCCACCATTCCCAGAGTCCCCGAGATGTCTCAGTCCATTCCAGGGAAACCTCTTTTCCCTGCACTGCCTCGACTTTCAAGCCGAGGATCGACTCACACCACGGTGGCACGTGGACAGCCCTGTGGGAAAGCCTCGTGGGAAAGCCACAGATCCCTTGATCCAAGCGAATGGAAGCGTGACACTGCTGCTACTGCTCGGAGGAAAGCCCACGTGCATGCCCCCACTCGAGACGAAGACTGACTCCCTGGGGAGACTCCAGAAGTACCCCAAGATCCATGTCAGCACTGGAGAGGAATCCTCAGGTTCCGGCACCGAATCCACACAAGGTCTTAGGTCCTGGCATCGACGGGAGAAGAATCCCGAGGCCCCGAGCAACTCGCATGTGGACTGGCCTTTCCTGAGGCCACCAGTGCGGGTCCCTGAGGTCCCAGTCGTAAGTCGAGAGCACCTGCCGCAACTCGAGAAAATCCAGGAGGTTCTCCCCTCCAGGCGAGATGAGGCTTTTTTCTCCTGAGGCGTCTCAAGGCTAATCACACCTAACCTCTGGAACTTCCAAAGGGTCCTTCGCACCCTTGCTGCAACTCAAGAAGTTCCCCGACATACCCGTCTCTACTCGAGAGGAAGCACGAGAGTCCCGCCCACATCCAGAGGAGCCCCGTTTCCGACTCCTAGCTCGAGAGGAGGCATCCTTTCCCCTGCGAGATCGGGAAAGAATTCCCGGCGTTCCCGTGGCAACTCAAGAGGAAGCGCTCTCAACATGAAGGCGAGAGGAACTCCTGGGTCGTGCCACCATTCCCAGAGTCCCCAGTGTCTCAGTCCATTCTAAGGAAACCTGTTTTCCCTGCACTGCTCTACTTTCAAGCCGAGGATCGTCTCACCCCACAGTGGCACGTGGGACAGCCCTGTGGGAAAGCCTCGTGGGAAAGCCTCGTGGGAAAGCCTCGAGGGAAAGCCACATATCCCTTGATCCACGCGAAGGGAAGCGTGACACTGCTCCTACTGCTCGGAAGGAAAGCCCAAGTGCATGCCCCCAATCTGACGAGGACTGACTCCCATGGGGAGACTCTAGAAGTACCCCTAAATCCATGTCAGCACTGGAGAGGAATCCTCAGATTCTGGCAACGACTCCACACAAGGACTTACGCCCCGGCATCAACGGGAGAGGAATCCTAAGAGGCCCCCGAGCAACTCGCATGAGGACTGGCCTTCCCTGAGGCCACCAGAGCTTGTCCCTGTGGTCCCCGTCCTACGTGGAAAGCACCTGCCGCAACTCGAGAAAATCCAGGAGGTTCTCCCCTTCAGGCGAGATGAGGCCCATTTTCGCTGAGGCGTCTCGAGGCTAATCACACCTAACCTCTGGAACTTCCTAAGGGTACTTCACACCCTTGCTGCAACTCAAGAAGTTCCCCGACATACCCGTCTTCACTCGAGAGGAAACACGAGAGTCCGCCCACATCCAGAGGAGCCCCGTTTCCGCCTCATAGCTCGAGAGATTGATTCTCTCCCTGTGTCGTCGGGAAAGGATTCCTGGCGTTCCCACGCATCTCAACAGGAGGCGTTCTCCACAGGAAAGGCGAGAGGAAATCCAGGGTCGTGCCACCATTCCCAGAGTTCCCCAGATGTCTCAGTCCATTCCTGGGAAACCTGTTTTCCCTGCACTGCCTCGAATTTCAAGCCGAGGATCGATTCACACGACAGTGGCACGTGGACAGCCTTGTGGGAAAGCCTCGTGGGAAAGCCTCGAGGGAAAGCCACAGATCCCTTGATCCACGCGAAGGGAAGCGCGACACTGCTGCTACAGTTCGAGAGGAAAGCCCATGTGCATGCCCCGACACGAGACGAGGACTGACTCCCCTGGGGAGACTCCAGAGGTTCCCCAAGATCCATGTCAGCACTGGAGGGGAATCCTCAGGTTCCAGCAACGACTCCACACAAGGTCTTAGGCCCCGGCATCGACGGGAGACGAATCCCGAGAGGCCCCGAGCAACTCGCATGGGGACTGACCGATCCTGAGGCCACCAGAGCGGGTCCCTGAGGTCCCCGTCGCAAGTCGAGAGCACCTGCCGCAACCCGAGAAAATCCAGGAGGTTGTCCCTGCAGGCGAGATGAGGCCCATTTCCAATGAGGCGTCTCGAAGCTAATCAAAACTAACCTCTGGAACTTCCAAAGGGTCCTTCACACCTTGCTGCAACTCAAGAAGTTCCCCGACATACCCATCTCCACTCGAGAGGAAGCACGACAGTCCCGCCCACATCCAGAGGAGCCCCCGTTTCTGCCTCCTAGCTCGAGAGGAGGGATCCTTTTCCTGCGTGGTCGGTCAAGTATTCCCGGCGTTCCGGTTGCATCTCAAGAGGAGGCGCTCTCAACAGGAAAGGCGAGAGGAACTCCAGGGTCGTGCCACCATTCCCAGAGTCCCAAAGATGTCTCAGTTAATTCCAATGAAAACTGTTTTCCCTGCACTGCCTCGACTTTCAAGCCGAGGATCGACTCACACCACGCTGGTACGTGGGACAGCCCTGTGGGAAAGCCTCGTGGGAAAGCCTCTTGGGAAAGCCTCGAGAGAAAGCCACAGATTCCTTGATCCACGCGAAGGGAAATGTGACACTGCTGCTACAGCTCGGGAGGAAAGTGCACGTGCATGCCCCCACTCTAGACGAGGACTGACACCCCTGGGGAGACTCCAGAAGTACCCCAAGATGCATGTCAGCACTGGAGAGGAATCCTCATGTTCCGGAAACGAATCCACACAAGGTCTTAGGAACCGGCTTCGACAGGAGAGGAATCCTGAGAGCCCCCGTGCAACTCGCATGGGGTCTGGCCTTTCCTGAGGCCACCAGAGCGGGTCCCTGAGGTCCCCGTCGTCAGTCGAGAGCACCTGCCGCAACTCCGAGAAAATCCAGGAGGTTCTCCCCTCCAGGCGAGATGAGGCCCATTTCCGCTGAGGCGTCTGGAGGCTAATCACACCTAACCTCTGGAACTTCCAAAGGGTCCTTCACCTCCTTGCTGCAACTTAAGAAGTTCCCCGACATACCCGTCTCCACTCGAGAGGAAGCACGGAGTCCCGCCCACATCCAGAGGAGCCCCATGTCCGCCTCCTAGCTCGAGAGGAGGGATCCTTTCCCTGCGTGGTCGGGAAAGAATTCCCGGCGTTCCGTCGCAATTCAAGAGGAGGCGCTCTCCACAGAAAAAGCGAGAGGAACTCCAGGGTCGTGCCACCATTCCCAGAATCCCCCAGATGTCTCATTCCATTCCAGGGAAACCTGTTTTCCCTGCACTGCCTCGACTTTCAAGCCGAGGATCGACTCACACCACGGTGGCACGTGGGACAGCCTGTGGGAAAGCCTCGTGGAAAGCTCGTGGAAAGCCTTGAGGAAATCCACAGATCCCTTGATCCACTCGACAGGAAGAATCAAACTGCTGCTACAGCTCGGGAGGAAAGCGCACGTGCATGCCCCACGCGAGACGAGTACTGACTCCCCTGGGGAGACACCAGAAGTACCCCAAGATCCATGTCAGCACTTGAGAGGAATCCTCAGGTTCCGGCAGCGACTCCTCACAAGGTCTTAGGCCCCGACATTGACAGGAGAGGAATCCGAGAGGCCCCGAGCAACTCGCATGGGCAGAGACCTTTCCTGAGGCCACCAGAGCGGGTCCCTGAGGTCCCCGTCGTAAGTCGAGAGCACCTGCCGCAACTCGAGAAAATCCAGGAGGTTCTCCCCTCCAGGCGAGATGAGGCCCATTTCCGCTGAGGCGTCTCGAGGCTAATCACACCTAACTCTGGAACTTTCAAAAGGGTCCTTCACACCCTTGCTGCAACTCAAGAAGTTCCCCCACATACCGTCTCCACTCCAGAGGAAGCACGAGAGTCCCGCCCACATCCAGAGGAGCACCGTTTCCGCCTCCTAGCTTGAGAGGAGGGATCCTTTCCCTGCGTGATCGGGAAAAATTTCCCGGCGTTCCCGTCGCATCCCAAGAGGAGGCGCTCTCCACAGGAAAGGCGAGAGGAATTCCAGGGTCGTGACACCATTGCCAGAGTCCCACAGATGTCTCCGTGCATTCAAGGGAAACCTGTTTTCCCTACACTGCCTCGGCTTTCAAGCCGAGGATCGACTCACACCACGGTAGCACGTGGGACAGCCCTGTGGGAAAGCCTCGTGGGAAAGCCTCTTGGGAAGCCTCGTGGGAAAGCCTCGAGGGAAAGCCACAGATCCCTTGATCCACGCGAAGGGAAGCGTGACACTGCTCCTACAGCTCGGCAGGAAAGCCAAAGTGCATGCCCCAATCTGACGAGGACTGACTCCCCTGGGGAGACTCTAGAAGTACCCCAGATCCATGTCAGCACTGGAGAGGAATCCTCAGATTCCGGCAACGACTCCACACAAGGACTTAGGCCCGGCATCAACGGAGAGGAATCCTAAGAGGCCCCCAGCACTCGCATGGGACTGGCCTTCCCTGAGGCCACCAGAGCGGGTCCCTGTGGTCCCCGTCCTACGTGGAAAGCACCTGCCGCAACTCGAGAAAATCCAGGAGGTTCTCCCCTCCAGGCGAGATGAGGCCCATTTCCGCTGAGGCTTCTCGAGGCTAATCACACCTAACCTCTGGAACTTCCAAAGGGTACTTCACACCCTTGCTGCAACTCAAGAAGTTCCCCGACATACCCTTCTTCACTCGAGAGGAACACGAGAGTCCCGCCCACATCCAGA
>NW_017204393.1:0-5677 GCF_001704415.2 Capra hircus | reverse complement strand
CCCACATCCAGGAGGAGCCCCGTTTTCCGACTCCTAGCTCGAGCCTAGGGATCCTTTCCCTGCGTGGTCGGGAAAGAATTCCCGTGTTCCGTCGCATCTCAAGAGGAGGCGCTCTCCACAGGAAAGGCGAGACGAACTCCAGGGTCGTGCAACCATTCCCCCGAGTACCCCAGATATCTCAGTCCATTCCAGGGAAACCTTTTTTACCCTGCACTGCCTCGACTTTCAAGCGAGGATCGACTCACACCACGGTGGTACGTGGGACAGCCCTGTGGGAAAGCCTCGTGGGAAGCCTCGTGGGAATGCCTCGAGGGAATGCCACAGATCCCTTGATCCACGCGAAGGGAAGCGCGACACTGCTGCTACAGGGAGGAAAGAGCACGTGCATGCCCCACTCGAGACGAGGACTGACTCCCCTGGGGAGACTCCAGAAGTACCCCAAGATCCATGTCAGCACTGGAGAGGAATCCTCACGTTTCGGCACCGACTTCACACTAGGTCTTAGGCACCGGCATCGACGGGAGAGGAATCCCAGAGGCCCCGAGCAACTCGCATGTGGACTGGCCTTTCCTGAGGCCACCAGAGCGGGTCCCTGAGGTCCCCGACGTAAGTCGAGAGCACCTGCCGCAACTCAAGAAATTCCAGGAGGTTCTCCCCCAGGCGAGATGACGCCCATTTCTGCTGAGGCGTCTCGAGGCTAATCACACCTAACCTCTGGAACTTCCAAAGGGTCCTTCAACCCTTTCTGCAACTCAAGAATTTCCCCGATATACCCGTCTCCACTCGAGAGGAAGCTCGAGAGTCCCGCCCACATCCAGAGGAGCCCCGTTTCCGCCTCCTAGCTCGAGAGGAGGGATCCTTTCCCTTCGTGGTCGGAAAGAATTCCCGGTGTTCCCGTCGCATCTCAAGAGGAGGCGCTCTCCAAAGGAAAGGCGAGAGGAACTTCAGGGTCGTGCCACCATTCCCAGAGTCCCCCAGATGTCTCAGTCCATTCCAGGGAAACCTGTTTTCCCTGCACTGCCTCGACTTTCAAGCCGAGGATCGACACACACCACGGTGGCACGTGGGACAGCCCTGCAGTACAGCCCTGAGGTAAAGCCTCGTGGGAAAGCCTCGACGGAAAGCCACAGATCCCTTGATCCACGCGAAGGAAAGCGTGACACTGCTGCTACAGCTTGGGAGGAAATCGCACTTGCATGCCCCCCACTCGAGACGAGGACTGACTCCCCTGTGGAGACTGCAGAGGTACCCCAAGATCCATGTCAGCACTGGAGAGGAATCCTCAGGTTCTGGCACCCACTCCACACAAGGTCTTAGGCCCGGCATCGACGGGAGAGGAATCCCGAGAGGCCTCCGAGCAACTCGCGTGGGGACTGGCCTTTCCTGAGGCCTCCAGAGCGGTCCCTGAGGACCCTGTCCTAAGTCGAGAGCACCTGCCGCAACTCGAGAAAATCCAGGAGGTTCTCCCCTCCAGGCGAGATGAGGCCCATTTCCGCTGAGGCGTCTCGAGGCTAATCACACCTAAACCTCTGGAACTTCCATAGGGTTCTTCACACCCTTGCTGCAACTCAAGAAGTTCCCCCGACATACCTGTCTCCACTCGAGAGGAAGCACGAGAGTCCCGCCCACATCCAGAGGAACCCCGTTTCCGCCTCACAGCTAGAGAGGAGGTATCCTTTCCCTGCGTGGTCGGGAAAGAATTCCCGGTCTTCCCGTCACAACTCAAGAGGAGGCGCTCTCAACAGGAAAGGTGAGAGGAACTCCAGGGTCGTGCCACCATTCCCAGAGTACCCCAGATATCTCAGTCCATTCCAGGGAAACCTGTTTTCCCTGCACTGCCTCGACTTTCAAGCCGAGGATCGACTCACACCACGGTGGCACGTGGGACAGCCCTGTGGGAAAGCCTCGTGAGAAAGCCTCATGGGAAAGCCTCGAGGGAAAGCCACTGATCCCTTGATCCACTCGACGGGGAGAATGACACTGCTGCTACAGCTCGGAAGGAAAGCGCTCTTCAATGCCCCACTCGAATGAGGACTGACTCCCCTGGGGAGACTCCCGAAGTACCCCAAGATCCATGTCAGCACTGGAGAGGAATCCTCAGGTTCCGGCACCGACTCCACACATCGTCTTAGGCCCCGGCATCGACGGGACAGGAATCCCGAGAGGCCCCGAGCAACTCGCATGGGGACTGGGCTTTCCTGAGGCCACCAGAGCGGGTCCCTGAGGTCCCCGTCGTAAGTCGAGAGCACCTGCCGGAACTCGAGAAAATCCAGGAGGTTCTCCCCTCCAGGAGAGATGAGGCTCATTTGCGCTGAGGCCTCTGGAGGCTAATCACACCTAACCTCTGGAACTTCCAAAGGGTCCTTCACACCCTTGCTGCAACTCAAGAAGTTCCGCGATATACCCGTCTCCACTCAATAGGAAGCGCGTGAGTCCCGCCCACATCCAGAGGAGTCCCGTTTCCGCCTCCTAGCTCGAGAGGAGGGATCCTTTCCCTGCGTCGTGTGGAAAGAATTCCCCGCGTTGCCGTCGCATCTCAAGAGGAGGCGCTCTCCACAGAAAGGCGAGAGGAACTCCAGGGTCGTGCCACCATTCCCAGAGTCCCCCAGATGTCTCAGTCCATTCCAGGGAAACCTGTTTTCCCTGCACTGCATCGACTTTTCAAGCCGAGGATCGACTCACACCACGGTGGCACGTGGGACAGCCCTGTGGGAAAACTTCGTGGGAAAGCCTCCTGTGAAAGCCTCAAGGGAAAGCCACAGATCCCTTGATCCACGCGAAGGGAAGCGTGATACTGCTGCTACAGCTTGGGAGGAAATCGCACGTGCATGCCCCAACTCGAGACGAGGACTGGCTCCCCTGGGGAGACTCCAGAAGTACCCAAGATCCATGTCAGCACTGGAGAGGAATCCTCAGGTTCTGGCAACAACTCCACACTAGGTCTTAGGCACCAGCATCGACGGGAGAGGAATCCCCAGAAGACGCCAAGCAACTCGCATGGGGACTGGCCTTTCCTGATACCAGCATGGCGGGTCCCTGAGGTCCCCATCGTAAGTCGAGAGCACAGCCGCAACTCGAGAAAATCGAGGAGGTTCTCCCTCCAAGCGAGATGAGGCCCATTTCCGCTGAGGCGTCTCGAGGCTAATCAAACCTAAACTCTGGAACTTCCAAAGGGTCCTTCACACCCTTGCTGCAACTCAAAAAGTTCCCCGACATACCCGTCTGCACTCGAGAGGAAGCACGAGAGTCCCGCCACATCCAGAGGAGCCCCGTTTCCGACTCCTAGCTCGAGCCTAGGGATCCTTTCCCTGCGTGGTCGGAAAGAATTCCCGGTGTTCCCGTCGCATCTCAAGAGGAGGCGCTCTCCACAGGAAAGGCGAGACGAACTCCAGGGTCGTGCAACCATTCCCCGAGTACCCCAGATATCTCAGTCCATTCCAGGGAAACCTTTTTACCCTGCACTGCCTCGACTTTCAAGCCGAGGATCGACTCACACCACGGTGGTACGTGGGACAGCCCTGTGGGAAAGCCTCGTGGGAAGCCTCGTGGGAATGCCTCGAGGGAATGCACAGATCCCTTGATCCACGCGAAGGGAAGCGCGACACTGCTGCTACAGCTCGGGAGGAAAGAGCACGTGCATGCCCCCACTCGAGACGAGGACTGACTCCCCTGGGGAGACTCCAGAAGTACCCAGATCCATGTCAGCACTGGAGAGGAATCCTCACGTTTCGGCACCGACTTCACACTAGGTCTTAGGCACGGCATCGACGGAGAGGAATCCGAGAGGCCCCGAGCAACTCGCATGTGGACTGGCCTTTCCTGAGGCCACCAGAGCGGGTCCCTGAGTCCCCGACGTAAGTCGAGAGCACCTGCCGCAACTCAAGAAATTCCAGGAGGTTCTCCCCTCCAGGCGAGATGACGCCCATTTCTGCTGAGGCGTCTCGAGGCTAATCACACCTAACCTCTGGAACTTCCAAAGGGTCCTTCAACCCTTTCTGCAACTCAAGAATTTCCCCGATATACCCGTCTCCACTCGAGAGGAAGCTCGAGAGTCCCGCCCACATCCAGAGGAGCCCCGTTTCCGCCTCCTAGCTCGAGAGGAGGGATCCTTTCCCTTCGTGGTCGGGAAAGAATTCCCGGTGTTCCCGTCGCATCTCAAGAGGAGGCGCTCTCCAAAGAAAGGCGAGAGGAACTTCAGGGTCGTGCCACCATTCCCAGAGTCCCCAGATGTCTCAGTCCATTCCAGGGAAACCTGTTTTCCCTGCACTGCCTCGACTTTCAAGCCGAGGATCGACACACACCACGGTGGCACGTGGGACAGCCCTGCAGTACAGCCCTGAGGTAAAGCCTCGTGGGAAAGCCTCGACGGAAAGCCACAATCCCTTGATCCACGCGAAGGAAAGCGTGACACTGCTGCTACAGCTTGGGAGGAAATCGCACTTGCATGCCCCCACTCGAGACGAGGACTGACTCCCCTGTGGAGACTGCAGAGGTACCCCAAGATCCATGTCAGCACTGGAGAGGAATCCTCAGGTTCTGGCACCCACTCCACACAAGGTCTTAGGCCCCGGCATCGACGGGAGAGGAATCCCGAGAGGCCTCCGAGCAACTCGCGTGGGGACTGGCCTTTCCTGAGGCCTCCAGAGCGGGTCCCTGAGGACCCTGTCCTAAGTCGAGAGCACCTGCCGCAACTCGAGAAAATCCAGGAGGTTCTCCCCTCCAGGCGAGATGAGGCCCATTTCCGCTGAGGCGTCTCGAGGCTAATCACACCTAAACCTCTGGAACTTCCATAGGGTTCTTCACACCCTTGCTGCAACTCAAGAAGTTCCCCGACATACCTGTCTCCACTCGAGAGGAAGCACGAGAGTCCCGCCCACATCCAGAGGAACCCCGTTTCCGCCTCACAGCTAGAGAGGAGGTATCCTTTCCCTGCGTGGTCGGGAAAGAATTCCCGGTCTTCCCGTCACAACTCAAGAGGAGGCGCTCTCAACAGGAAAGGTGAGAGGAACTCCAGGGTCGTGCCACCATTCCCAGAGTACCCCAGATATCTCAGTCCATTCCAGGGAAACCTGTTTTCCCTGCACTGCCTCGACTTTCAAGCCGAGGATCGACTCACACCACGGTGGCACGTGGGACAGCCCTGTGGGAAAGCCTCGTGAGAAAGCCTCATGGAAAGCCTCGAGGGAAAGCCACTGATCCCTTGATCCACTCGACGGGGAGAATGACACTGCTGCTACAGCTCGGAAGGAAAGCGCTCTTCAATGCCCCCACTCGAATGAGGACTGACTCCCCTGGGGAGACTCCCGAAGTACCCCAAGATCCATGTCAGCACTGGAGAGGAATCCTCAGGTTCCGGCACCGACTCCACACATCGTCTTAGGCCCCGGCATCGACGGGACAGGAATCCCGAGAGGCCCCCGAGCAACTCGCATGGGGACTGGGCTTTCCTGAGGCCACCAGAGCGGGTCCCTGAGGTCCCCGTCGTAAGTCGAGAGCACCTGCCGGAACTCGAGAAAATCCAGGAGGTTCTCCCCTCCAGGAGAGATGAGGCTCATTTGCGCTGAGGCCTCTGGAGGCTAATCACACCTAACCTCTGGAACTTCCAAAGGGTCCTTCACACCCTTGCTGCAACTCAAGAAGTTCCGCGATATACCCGTCTCCACTCAATAGGAAGCGC
>NW_017204392.1:0-5677 GCF_001704415.2 Capra hircus | reverse complement strand
ATACATAACATTTTGGTGCTGAATAAACTAATTGAATATTTGGGGAAATAAAACTATTTGCATCTGTGTCTCCATAACTTTCTTCAATATTAATTTCAGATAAGTTAAATGTTTACACATTCAAAGACTGGGATAGAAAATGTCATCAAATTATTAGAAAACATTTATGGAAGGCTTTTAAAAAAAATTCAGAGTAGAGAAGACCTTGTTAAAGATGAAATGAACCAGACTGATAATTTTAACTGCATAAAAATTAAAATTGCTACTGCATGGCAAAATGCACCACATGCACCTTTTCTCAGGACATCACTCAAAATGTTATTTCATTGATATCTTTGATCATTCTGTTTAAATTATAACACGTCTACCACTCCACCTGCCCTCTGCATTGTCGGTTTCCTTTCCCTGATTTCTCTCCTAATGTGCTATATGTTTACCAAGCTTTCTTGTTTATTGTTTTTCTAACACTATCAGACCTATTGAGATGGGGAAAAAATTTTTAACCGTTAAAGAAAATATTCTCCATTGAGAAAGTATTTCACCTATCTGTCTATCTTTCTATCTGACTAGTCTATCTATCTCTTATCCTCTCTCCACCTAGCCCCACACATACTCTTAATCCAGATTCCACAATGTCCTTTGCTTACTCCCAGTGTAGCATTTATAATAAAACAATGCCCTTCCCAATTTGTAGTCAATGGAATATGCCAACGCATTCAGAAAAAAAAAAAAAAATAAATAAAAATATTAGTGGTTCTGGACAGAAAATGGATTTATACTTCCACTTGGAACAACTAAAAGTAGACAAAAATATGGGAAAGAATGATATTCAAATTGAACTTCAGTCCATGGTGGCCAGTGTGATCACATTGGTAGAGCGGAATACTGAAGTGGAGAGAGTTTGCACAGAAAAACAATTCCAGGATTTCTGTAACAAGTCCCCAAGTCTTCACTGCATATTGCTCACTGTGTGCATGTGAGAAAACTGCCCAATCAACCAGTTAACACTTTTTAACCAATGACGCTTTAGAGGAAATCCTGGCTTAAGAACCAGGATTAAAAAGGAAACCAAAAGCAATCCTGAACACAATTTCCCAAAACAATTTAATGTGTGTTTGTTGTGTCCCTATTAAATTACCAATGGCATTTTTCACAGAACTAGAACAAAAAAATTTTTAAATTTGCATGGCAAAACAAAAGACCCTGAGCAGTCAATGCAATATTGAGAAAGAAAAACAGAGCTGGAAGAATCAGACTCCCTGACTTAAAGCCACAGTCATACTATGAAGCTGCTGTCATCAAGACAGTATGGTACTGACACAAAAACAGAAATATAGATCAGTGGAATATGACAGAAAGCCAGAAATAAACCTGTGTACCTACGATCAATTAATCTACTACAAAAGAGGCAAGACTATACAATGGAGAAAAGACAGTCTCTTCAATAAATGACCCTGGAAAATCTGGACAGCAACATGTAAAAAAATGACTTTAGAACATTATTTTTACAACACAAGAATAAATCAAAATGAATTAAAGAGAGACCTCATTAAATGCAAGACCAGATACTATAAACTCTGAGAGGAAAATATAGGCAGAAATACTCTTCGACATAAATTGAAGTAACATCTTTTTCAATCCATCTCCTAGCTCAGTTCAGTTCAGTCGCTCAGTTGTGTCCAACTCTTTGTGGCGCCATGAATCGCAGCACACCAGGCCTCCCTGTCCATCACCAACTCCCTGGAGTTCACCCAGACTCATGTCCATCGAGTCGTGATACCATCCAGCCATCTCATCCTCTGTCATCCCCTTCTCCTCCTGCCCCCAATCCCTCCAATATCAGAGTCTTTTCCAATGAGTCAACTCTTCGCATGAGGCGGCCAAAGTACTGGAGTGTCAGCTTTAGCATCAGTCCTTTCAAAGAAATCCCAGGACTGATCTCCTTTAGGATGCACTGGTTGGATCTCCTTGCAGTCCAAGGGACTTGCAAGAGTCTTCTCCAACACCACAGTTCAAAAGCATCAATTCTTTGGCACTCAGCTTTCTTCACAGGCCAACTCTCATATCCATACAAGATCACTGGAGAAACCATAGCCTTGACTAGATGGACCTTTGTTGGCAAAGTAATGTCTCTGCTTTTGAATATGCTATCTAGGTTGGTCATAACTTTCCCTCCAAGGAGTAAGCGTTTTAATTCATGGCTGCAATCACCATCTGCAGTGATTTTGGAGCCCCAAAAAATAAAGTCTGACACTGTTTCCACTGTTTCCCCATCTATTTCCCATGAAGTGATGGGACCAGATGCCATGATCTTCGTTTTCTGAATGGTGAGCTTTAAGCCAACTTTTTCACTCTCCTCTTTCACTTTCATCAAGAGGCTTTTTAGTTCCTCTTCACTTTCTGCCATAAGGGTGGTGTCATCTGCATATCTGAGGTGATTGATATTTCTCCTGGCAATCTTGATTCCAGCTTGTGTTTCTTCCAGCCCAGTGTTTCTCATTATGTGCTCTGCATAGAAGTTAAATAAGCAGGGTGACAATAGACAGCCTTGACGTACTCCTTTTCCTATTTGGAACCAGTCTGTTGTTCTATGTCCAGTTCGAACTGTTGCTTCCTGACCTACATATAGGTTTCTCAAGAGGCAGGTCAGGTAGTCTGGTATTTCCCATCTCTTTCAGAATTTTCCACAGTTTCTTGTGATCCACACAGTCAAAGGCTTTGGCATAGTCAATGAAGCAGAAATAGATGTTTATTCTGGAACTCTCTTGCTTTTTCCATGATCCAGCGGATGTTGGCAATTTGATCTCTGGTTCCTCTGCCTTTTCTAAAACCAGCTTGAACATCAGGAAGTTCATGGTTCACATATTGCTTAAGCCTGGCTTGGAGAATTTTGAGCATTACTTTACTAGCATGTGAGATGAGTGCAATTGTGCGGTAGTTTGAGCATTGTTTGGCATTGCCTTTCTTTGGGATTGGAATGAAAACTGACCTTTTCCAGTCCTGTGGCCACTGCTGAGTTTTCCAAATTTGCTAGCACATTGAGTGCAGCACATTCACAAGCAGCCGAGAAGAGATACCCCACATCCAAGGTAAGAGAAACCCAAGTAAGACGATAGGTGTTGCAAGAGTGCATCAGAGGGCAGATACACTGAAACCATCTCCTAGAGTGTATTGTAAATAAAAACAAAAATAAATTGGGCCTAATTAAACTCGAAAATTTTTTGCATAGCAAAGGAAACCATAAACAAAATGGGAAGACAACCCACACAATGGTAGGAATATTTGCATGTGAAGCAACTGATGAGGGATAGTCTCCAAAGAATCCAAACAGCCTCATGTGGTTCAATATTAAAAAAACAAAAAACCTAATCAAGAATTGACAGATCTAAATAGGCCATTTCTTTAATAATTTGTGATGTTGAGTATATTGCATGTGCCTCTTGGCCATCTGTATGTCTTCTTTGGAGAAATGCCTATTTAGATCTGTCAATTCTTGATTAGTTTTTGTTTTTTTTAATATTGAACCACATGAGCTGTTTGGATTCTTTGGAGACTATCCCTCATCAGTTGCTTCACATGCAAATATTCCTACCATTGTGTGGGTTGTCTTCCCATTTTGTTTATGGTTTCCTTTGGCTATGCCAAAAATTTTCGAGTTTAATTAGGCCCAATTTATTTTTGTTTTTATTTACAATACACTCTAGGAGATGGTTTCAGTGTATCTGCCCTCTGATGCACTCTTGCAACACCTATCGTCTTACTTGGGTTTCTCTTACCTTGGATGTGGGGTATCTCTTCTCGGCTGCTTGTGAATGTGCTGCACTCAATGTGCTAGCAAATTTGGAAAACTCAGCAGTGGCCACAGGACTGGAAAAGGTCAGTTTTCATTCCAATCCCAAGAAAGGCAATGCCAAAACAATGCTCAAACTACCGCACAATTGCACTCATCTCACATGCTAGTAAAGTAATGCTCAAAATTCTCCAAGCCAGGCTTAAGCAATATGTGAACCATGAACTTCCTGATGTTCAAGCTGGTTTTAGAAAAGGCAGAGGAACCAGAGATCAAATTGCCAACATCCGCTGGATCATGGAAAAAGCAAGAGAGTTCCAGAAAAACATCTATTTCTGCTTCATTGACTATGCCAAAGCCTTTGACTGTGTGGATCACAAGAAACTGTGGAAAATTCTGAAAGAGATGGAATACCAGACTACCTGACCTGCCTCTTGAGAAACCTATATGTAGGTCAGGAAGCAACAGTTCGAACTGGACATAGAACAACAGACTGGTTCCAAATAGGAAAAGGAGTACGTCAAGGCTGTCTATTGTCACCCTGCTTATTTAACTTCTATGCAGAGCACATAATGAGAAACACTGGGCTGGAAGAAACACAAGCTGGAATCAAGATTGCCAGGAGAAATATCAATCACCTCAGATATGCAGATGACACCACCCTTATGGCAGAAAGTGAAGAGGAACTAAAAAGCCTCTTGATGAAAGTGAAAGAGGAGAGTGAAAAAGTTGGCTTAAAGCTCACCATTCAGAAAACGAAGATCATGGCATCTGGTCCCATCACTTCATGGGAAATAGATGGGGAAACAGTGGAAACAGTGTCAGACTTTATTTTTTTGGGGCTCCAAAATCACTGCAGATGGTGATTGCAGCCATGAATTAAAAGACGCTTACTCCTTGGAGGGAAAAGTTATGACCAACCTAGATAACATATTTCAAAAGCAGAGACATTACTTTGCCAACAAAGGTCCATCTAGTCAAGGCTATGGTTTTCCAGTGATCTTGTATGGATATGAGAGTTGGCCTGTGAAGAAAGCTGAGTGCCAAAGAATTGATGCTTTTTGAACTGTGGTGTTGGAGAAGACTCTTGCAAGTCCCTTGGACTGCAAGGAGATCCAACCAGTGCATCCTAAAGGAGATCAGTCCTGGGATTTCTTTGAAAGGGACTGATGCTAAAGCTGACACTCCAGTACTTTGGCCGCCTCATGCGAAGAGTTGACTCATTGGAAAAGACCTCTGATATTGGGAGGGATTGGGGCAGGAGGAGAGAAGGGATGACAGAGGATGAGATGGCTGGATGGTATCACGGACTCGATGGACATGAGTCTGGGTGAACTCCAGGAGTTTGGTGATGGACACAAAGAGTTGGACACAACTGAGCGACTGAACTGAACTGAGCTAGGAGATGGATTGAAAAAGATGTTACTTCAATTTATGTCGAAGAGTATTTCTGCCTATATTTTCCTCTCAGAGTTTATAGTATCTGGTCTTGCATTTAATGAGGTCTCTCTTTAATTCATTTTGATTTATTCTTGTGTTGTAAAAATAATGTTCTAAAGTCATTTTTTTACATGTTGCTGTCCAGATTTTCCAGGGTCATTTATTGAAGAGACTGTCTTTTCTCCATTTGTATAGTCTTGCCTCTTTTGTAGTAGATTAATTGATCGTAGGTACACAGGTTTATTTCTGGGCTTTCTGTCATATTCCACTGATCTATATTTCTGTTTTTGTGTCAGTACCATACTGTCTTGATGACAGCAGCTTCATAGTATGACTGTGGCTTTTAAGTCAGGGAGTCTGATTCTTCCAGCTCTGTTTTTCTTCTCAATATTGCATTGACTGCTCAGGGTCTTTTGTTTTGCCATGCAAATTTAAAATTTTTTTGTG
>NW_017204391.1:0-5677 GCF_001704415.2 Capra hircus | reverse complement strand
CCCCACTCGAGTAGAGGACTGACTGCCCTGGGGAGACTCCAGAAAACCCCAAGATCTATGTCAGCACTGGAGAGGAATCCTCAGGTTACAGCACCGACTCCACACAAGACCTTAGTCTCCGCATCAAGGGGAGAGGAAATCCCGAGAGGCCCCTGAGCTACTCACATGGGACTGCCTTCCTGAGCCCAGCAGAACGGGTCCTGAGGTCCCCGTCGTAAGTCGAGAGCACCTGCCTGCAACTCGAGAAAATCCAGGGGTTCTCCCCTCCAGGCGAGATGAGGCCCATTTCCACTGAGGCGTCTCGAGGCTAATTACACCTAACCTCTGGAACTTCCAAAGGGTCCTTCACACCCTTGCCCAACTCAGGAAGTTCCCCGACATACCCGTCTCCACTCGAGAGTAAGCACGAGATTCCCGCCCACATCCAGCAGAGACCCGTTTCCGCTCCTAGCTCGAGAGGAGGGATCCTTTCCCTGCGTGGTCGGGAAAGAATTCGCGGCGTTCCCGTCACATCTCACGAGGAGGCGCTCTCTACAGGAATGGCGAGAGGAACTCCAGGGTCCTGCACCATTCCCAGAGTCCCCCAGATGTCTCAGTCCATTCCAGGGAAACCTGTTTTCCCTGCACTGTCTCGACTTTCTAGCCGAGAATGGACTCACACCACGGTGGCACGTGGGACATCCCTGTGGGAAAACCTCGTGGGAAAGCCTCGTGGGAAAGCCTCGAGGGAAAGCCACAGATCCCTTGATCCAGGCGAAGGGATGCGTGACACTGCTGCTACAGCTCGGGAGGAAAGCGCACGTGCATGCCCCACTCCGAGACGAGGACTGACTCCCCTGGGAGACTCCAGAAGTACCCCAAGAAGCATGTCAGCACTGAAGAGGAATCCTCAGGTTTCGGCACTGACTCCACACAAGGTTTTAGGCCCCAGCATCGACGGGAGCAGAAACCCGAGAGGTCCCCGAGCAACTCGCAAGGGACTGGCCTTTCCTGAGGCCACCAGAGCGGGTCCCTGAGGTTCCCGTCGTAAGTCGAGAGCACCTGCCGCAACTCGAGAAAATCCAGGAGGTTCTCCCCTCCATTCGAGATGAGGCCCATTTCCACTGAGGCGTCTTGAGGCTAATCACACCTAAACTCTGGAACTTCCAAAGGGTCCTTCACACCCTTGATGCAACTCAAGCAGTTCCCCGACATACCCGACTCCACTCGAGAGGAAGCACGAGAGTCCCGCCCACAACCAGAGGAGCCCCGTTTCCTCCTACTAGCTCGAGAGGAGGGATCCTTTCCCTGCGTGGTCGGGAAAGAATTCCCGGCCTTCCCGTCGCATCTCAATTGGAGGCGCTCTCCACAGGAAAGGCGAGAGGAACTCCAGGGTCGTGCCACATTCCCAGAGTCCCCCAGATGTCTCAATCCATTCCAGGGAAACCTGTTTTCCCTACACTGCCTCGACTTTCAAGCCGAGGATCGACTCATACCACGGTGGCACGTGGGACAGCCCAGTGGGAAAGCCTCGTGGGAAAACCTCATGGGAAAGCCTCGAGGGAAAGCCCCTGATCCCTTGATCCACGCGAAGGGAAGCGTGACACTGCTGCTACAGCTCGGGAGGAAAGCGCACTTGCATGCCCCCACTCGAGACGAGGACTGACTCCCCTGGGGAGACTCCAGAAGTACCCCAAGATCCATGTCAGCACTGGAGAGGAATCCTCAGGTTCCGGCACCGATTCCACACAAGGTCTTAGGCCCCGGCTTCGACGGGATAGGAATCCCGAGAGGCCCCCGAGCATCTCGCATGGGGACTGGCCTTTCCTGAGGCCACCAGAGCGGGTCCCTGAGGTCCCAGTCGTAAGTCGAGAGCACCTGCCGCAACTCGAGAAAATCCAGGAGGTTCTCCCCTCCAGGCGAGATGAGGCCCATTTCCGCTGAGGCGTCTGGAGGCTAATCGCATCTAACATCTGGAACTTCCAAAGGGTCTTTCACTCCTTTACTGCAACTCAAGAAGTTCCTCGACAAATCGGTCTCGACTCGAGAGGAAGCACGAGATTCCCGCCCACATCCAGCAGAGACCCGTTTCCGCCTCCTAGCTCGAGAGTAGGGATCCTTTCCCTGCGTGGTCGGGAAAGAATTCCGGCGTTTCCCTTCGCATCTCAAGAGGAGGCGCTCTCCACAGGAATGTTGAGAGGAACTCCAGGGTTGTGGCCACCATTCCCAGAGTCCCCCAGATGTCTCAGTCCATTCCAGGGAAACCTTGTTTTCCCTGCACTGTCCCGACTTTCTAGCCGGGGTTGGACTCACACCACGGTGGCAAGTGGGACAGCACTGTGGGAAAGCCTCGTGGGAAAGCCTCGAGGGAAAGCCACAGATCCCTTGATCCACGCGAATGGAAGCGGCGCAGTGCTGCTACAACTCGAGAGGAAAGCGCACGTGCATGCCCCCACTCGAGAGGAGGACTGACTCCCCTGGGGAGACTCCAGAAGTACCCCAAGATCCATGTCAGCACTGGAGAGGAATCCTCAGGTTCCGGCACTGATTCCACACAAGGTCTTAGGCCCCGGCATCGACGGGAGAGGAATCCCGAGAGGCCCCCGAGCAACTCGCATGGGGACTGGCCTTTCCTGAGGCCACCAGAGCGGGTCCCTGAGGTCCCAGTCGTAAGTCGAGAGCACCTGCCGCAACTCGAGAAAATCCATTAGGTTCTCCCTCCAGGCGAGATGAGGCCCTTTTCCGATGAGGCTCCTCAAGGCTAATCACAATTAAACGCTGGAATTTCCCACGGGTCCTTCACACCCTTGCTGCAACTCAAGAAGTTCCCCGTCATACCCGACTCCACTCGAGAAGAAGGACGAGAGTCCCGCCCACATACAGAGGAGCCCCGTTTCCGCCTCATAGCTCTAGAGGAGGGATCCTTTCCTTGCGTGGTCTGGAAAGTATTCCCGGCGTTTCCGTCGCATCTCAAGAGGAGGCGCTCTCCACTTGAAACGGGAGAGGAACTCCAGGTTCGTGCCACCGTTCCCCACTCCCCCAGATGTCTCATTCCATTCCACAGAAACCATTTTTCCCTACACTGCCTCGACTTTCAAGCTGAGGATCGACTCACACCACGGTGGCATGTGGGACAGCCCTGTGGGAAAGCCTCGTGGGAAAGTCTCCTGAGAAAGCCTCGAGGGAAAGCCACAGATCCCAATGATCCACGCGAAGGGAAGCTTGGACACTGCTGCTACAGCTCGGGTGGAAAACCCACGTGCATATCTCCACTCGCGACGAGGAATGACTCCCCTGGGAGACTCCAGAAGTACCCAAGATCCATGTCAGCACTGGAGAGGAATCCTCAGGATCCGACACAGACTCCACACAAGGTCCCAGGGCCCGGCATCGACGGGAGAGGAATCCCGAGAGGCCCCCGAGCAACTGCATGGGACTGGCTTTCTGAGGCCACCAGAGCGGGTCCCTGAGGTCCCAGTCGTAAGTCGAGAGCACCTGCCGCAACTCGAGAAAATCCAGGAGGTTCTCCCTCCAGGCGAGATGAGGCCCATTTCTGCTGAGGCGTCTCGAGGCTAATCACACCTAACCTCTCGAACTTCCAAAGGGTCTTCACACCCTTGCTGCAACTCAAGAAGTTCCCCGACATACCCGTCTCCACTCGAGAGGAAGCACGAGAGTCCCGCCCAAATCCAGAGCAGCCCCGTTTCCGCCTCATACCTCGAGCGAGGGATCCTTTCCTGCGTGGTCGGGAAAGAATTCCCGGCGTTCCCGTCGCATCTCAAGAGGAGGCGCTCTCCACTGGATAGGCGAGAGGAACTCCAGGGTCTTGCCACCATTCCCAGAGTCCCCCAGATGTCTCAGTCCATTCCAGAGAAACCTGTTTTCCCTGCATTGCGTCGACTTTCAAGCCGAGGATCGACTCACACCACGGTGGCACGTGGGACAGCCCTGTGGAAAGCCTCGTGGAAAAGCCTCTTGGGAAAGCGTCGAGGGAAAGCCACAGATCCGTTGATCCACGCGAAGGGAAGCGTGACACTGCTGCTACAGCTCGGGGAGGAAAGCGCACGGTGCATGCCCCCACTCGAGTAGAGGACTGACTGCCCTGGGGAGACTCCAGAAGTACCCCAAGATCTATGTCAGCACTGGAGAGGAATCCTCAGGTTACAGCACCGACTCCACACAAGACCTTAGTCTCCGACATCAAGGGAGAGGAATCCCGAGAGGCCCCTGAGCTACTCACATGGGACTGGCCTTTCCTGAGGCCAGCAGAACGGGTCCCTGAGGTCCCCGTCGTAAGTCGAGAGCACCTGCCGCAACTCGAGAAAATCCAGGGGGTTCTCCCCTCCAGGCGAGATGAGGCCCATTTCCACTGAGGCGTCTCGAGGCTAATTACACCTAACCTCTGGAACTTCCAAAGGGTCCTTCACACCCTTGCCGCAACTCAGGAAGTTCCCCGACATACCCGTCTCCACTCGAGAGTAAGCACGAGATTCCCGCCCACATCCAGCAGAGACCCGTTTCCGCCTCCTAGCTCGAGAGGAGGGATCCTTTCCCTGCGTGGTCGGGAAAGAATTCCGGCGTTCCCGTCACATCTCACGAGGAGGCGCTCTCTACAGGAATGGCGAGAGGAACTCCAGGGTCGTGCCACCATTCCCAGAGTCCCCCAGATGTCTCAGTCCATTCCAGGGAAACCTGTTTTCCCTGCACTGTCTCGACTTTCTAGCCGAGATGGACTCACACCACGGTGGCACGTGGGACATCCCTGTGGGAAAACCTCGTGGGAAAGCCTCGTGGGAAAGCCTCGAGGGAAAGCCACAGATCCCTTGATCCACGCGAAGGGAAGCGTGACACTGCTGCTACAGCTCGGAGGAAAGCGCACGTGCATGCCCCCACTCGAGACGAGGACTGACTCCCCTGGGGAGACTCCAGAAGTACCCCAAGATCCATGTCAGCACTGGAGAGGAATCCTCAGGTTCCGGCACCGACTCCACACAAGATCTTAGGCCCGCATCGACGGAGAGGAATCCCGAGAGGGGCCTCGAGCAACTCGCATGGGGACTGGCCTTTCCTGAGGCCACCAAGCGGTCCCTGAGGTCCCCGTCGTAAGTCGAGAGCACCTGCCGCAACTCGAGAAAATCCAGGAGGTTCTCCCCTCCAGGCGAGATGAGGCCCATTTCCGCTGAGGTCTCGAGGCTAATCACACCTAACTCTGGAACTTCCAAAGGGTCCTTCACACCCTTGCTGCAACTCAAGAAGTTCCCCGACATACCCGTCTCCACTCGAGAGGAAGCACGAGAGTTCCGCCCATCCAGAGGAGCCCGTTTCCACCTCCTAGACGAGAGAGGGATCCTTTCCCTGCGTGGTCGGGAAAGAATTCCCGGCATTCCCGTCGTATCTCAAGAAGAGGCGCTCTGCACAGGAATAGGCCAAAGAAACTCCAGGGTCGTGCCACCATTCCAGAGTCCCCCAGATGTCTCAGTCCATTCCAGGGAAACCTGTTTTCCCTGCACTGCCTCGACTTTCAAGCGAGGATCGACTCACAAAACGTGGGCACGCTGTGGAAGCCTGGGAAAGCCTCGGGAAAGCATCAGGAAAGACACAGATCCCTTGATCACGCGAAGAGAAGCATGACACTGCTGCTACAGATCGGAGGAAATCGCACGTGCATGGCCCCACTCGAGATGAGGACTGACTCCCC
>NW_017204390.1:0-5678 GCF_001704415.2 Capra hircus | reverse complement strand
TGCACCAACTCGAGAAAATGCAGGAGGTTCTCCCCTCCAGGGTAGATGAGGCCCATTTCCTCTGAGGCGTCCCCAGGTAATCACACCTAACCTCTGGAACTTCCAAGGGGCTTCACACCCTTGCTACAACTCAAGAAGTTCCCGACATACCCGTCTCCACTCAAGAGGAAGGACGAGAGTCCCGCCAATCCAGAGGAGCCGCGTTTCCGCCTCCTAGCTCGAGAAGAGGGATGCTTTTCCTGCGTCATCGGGGAAAGAATTCCCGGCGTTTCCGTCGCAACTCAAGAGGAGGCGCTCTCAACAGGAAAGGCGACAGGAACTCCAGGGTCATGCCACCATTCCCAGAGTCCCCAGATGTCTCAGTCTATTCCAGGGAAACCTGTTTTCCCTGCACTGCCCTCGACTTTCAAGCCGAGGATCGACTCACACCATGGTGGCACGTGGGACAGCCCTGTGGAAAAGCTCGTGGGAAAGCCTCATGGGAAAAGCCTCGAGGGAAAGCACATGTCCCTTGATCCAAGCGAAGGGAATCGTGACACTGCTGCTACAGCTCGGGAGGAAAGCGCACTTGCATGCCCACACTCGAGACCAGGACTGACTCCCCTGGGGAGACTACAGAAGTACCCCAAGATCCATGTCAGCCCTGGAGAGGAATTCTTAGGTTCCGGCACCGACTCCACACAGGGTCTTAGGCCCCGGGACGACGGGAGAGGAATCCCGAGAGTTCCCTTGCAACTTGCATGGGACTGGCCTTTCTGAGGCCACCAGAGCGGGTCCCTGAGGGCCCCGTCGTAGTCGAGAGCACCTGCCGCAACTTGAGAAAATCCAGGAGGTTCTCCCCTCCAGGCGAGATGAGGACCATTTCCGCTGAGGTGTCTCAAAGCTAATCACACCTAAACTCTGGACCTTACAAAGGATCCTTCACACACACTTGCTGCAACTCAAAAGTCCCCAAATATCCGGCTCCACTCGAGAGGAAGCACGAGAGTCCCGCCCACATTCAGAGGAGCCCCGATTTCCCCCTCCTAGCTCAAGAGGAGGGATCCTTTCCCTCAGTGATCGGGAAAGAGTTCCCAGTGTTCCCGGCGCATCTCAAGAGGAGGCGATCTCCACAGGAAAGGCGAGAGGAACTCCAGGGTCTTGCCACCATTCCCAGAGTCCCCCAGATGTCTCAGTCCATTCCAGGGAAACCTGTTTTCCCTGCCTGCCTCGACTTTCAAGCCGATAATCGACTCACACCACGGTGGCACGTGGGACAGCCCTGTGGGAAAGCTTCTTGGGAAAGCCTCATGGGAAAGCCTCGAGGGAAAGCCACAGATCACTTAATCCACTCGACGGGAAGCCTGACACTGCTGCTAAAGCTCGGGAGGAAAGCGCACGTGTACCCCCAACTCGAGTCGCGGACTGACTCCGCTGGGGACACTCCAGAAGTACCCCAAGATCCATGTCAGCACTGGAGAGGAATCCTCAGGTTCCGGCCCAGACTCCACACAAGGTCTTAGGCCACGGAATCGACGGGAGAGGAATCCCGAGAGGCCCCCGAGCAACTCGCTTGGGGACTGGCCTTTCCTGAGGCCACCAGAGCAGGTCCCTGATGTCCCCGTCGTAAGTCGAGATCACCTGCCGCAACTCGAGAAAATCCAGGAGGTTCTCCCCTCCAGGCAAGAAGAGGCCCATTTCCGCTGAGGCGTCTCGAGGTTAATCACACCTAACCTCTGGAACTTCCAAAGGGTCCTTCACACCCTTTCTGCATCTCAAGAAGTTCCCCGACATACCCGTCTCCACTCGAGAGGAAGTACGAGTGTCCCGCCCTCATCCAGAGGATCCCCATTTACACCTCCTAGCTCGAGAGAAGGGATCCTTTCCCTGCGTGTTCGTGAAAAAATTCTCGGTGTTTCCGTCGCAGCTCAAGAGGATGCGCTCTCCACAGGAAAGGCGAGAGGAACTCCAGTGTCGGGCCACCATTCCCAGAGACCCCCAGATGTCTCAGTCCATTCCAGGGAAACCTGTTTTCCCGCACTGCCTCGACTTTCATGCCGAGGAACGACTCACACTACGGTGGCACGTGGTACAAACCTATGAGAAGCCTCGTGGGAAAGCCTTGAGGGATAGCCACAGATCCCTTGATCCACGGGAAGGGAAACGTGAATCTGCTGCTTCAGCTCGGGAGGAAATCGCACGTACATGCCCCCACTCGAGACGACGAAAGACTCCCCTGGGGAGACTCCAGAAGTAGCCCAAGATCCATGTCAGCACTGGAGAGGAATCCTCAGGTTCCGGCACCTACTCCACACAAGGACTTAGGCCCGGCATCGACGGGAGTGGAGTCCCGAGAGGACCCCGAGAAACTCGCATGGATACTAACCTTTCCTGAGGCCACCAGAGCGGGTCCCTGAGGTCCCCATCGTAAGTCGAGAGCACCTGCCGCAACTAGAGAAAATCCAGGTGGTTTTCCCTTAGGCGAGATGAGGCCCATTTCTGCTGAGGTGTCTCGAGGCTAATCACACCTAACCTCTGTAACTTCCAAAGAGTGATTCACACCCTTGCTGCAACTTAAGAAGTTCCCCGACATACCAGTCTCCACTTGAGAGGAAGCACGAGAGTACCGCTCACATCCAGAGTAACCCCGTTTCCGCCTCCTAGCTCGAGAGGAGGGATCATTTCCTTTCGTGGTCGGGAAAGAATACCCAGCGTTCCCGTCGCTTCTCAAGAGGAGGCGCTCTCCACAGGAAAGGCGAGAGGAACTCCAGGGTGTTGCCACCATTCCAGAGTCCCCCAGATGTCTCAGTCCATTCCAGGGAAAACTGTTTTCCCTGCACTGCCTCGACTTACCAGCCAAGGATAGACTCACACCAAGGTGGCACGTGGGACAGCCCTGTGGGAAAGCCTCGTGGGAAACCCTCTGGGAAAAGCCTCGAGTGATAACCACAGATTCATTGATCCATGCGAAGGGAAGCGTGACACTGCTGCTACAGCTCGGGAGGAAAGCGCACGTGCATGCCCCACTCGAGCCGAGGTCTGACGCCCCTGGGAGACTCAGAAGTCCCCGAAGATCCATGTAGGCACTGGAGAGGAATCCTCAGGTTGTGGCAGTAACTCCACACAAGGTCTTAGGCCCCGGCATCGACGGGAGTGGAATCCCGAAAAGCCCACGAGCAACTTGCTTGGGGATTCGCCTTTCATGAGGCCACCAGAGAGCGTGTCTCTGAGGTCCAAGTCGTAAGTCGAGAGCTCCAGCTGCAACTCGAGAAAATCCAGGAGGTTCTCTCCTCCAGGCGAGATGTGGCCCATATCCGATGAGGCGTCTCGAGGCTAATCATCAAGCATCTGGAACTAACAAAGGGGCCTTCAAACCCTAGCTGCAACTCAAGAAGTTCCCCGAAATACCCCTCTCCACTCGAGAGGAAGCACGAGAGTCTTGCCCACATCCAGAGGAGCCCGTTTCCGCCTCATAGCTCGAGAGGAATGATCCTTTCCCTGCGTTATCCGGAAAGAATTCCCGGCGTTCCCCTCGCATCTCAAGAGGAGGCGCAACAACAGGAAAGGCGAGAGGAACTCCAGGGTCGTGCCACCATTCCCAGAGTCCCCCAGATGTCTCAGTCCATTCCAGGGAAACCTGTTTTCCCTACACTGCCTCGACTTTCAAGCCGAGCATCGACTCACTGCACGGTGGCACGTGGAACAGCCCTGTGTGAAAGCCTCGTGGGAAAGCCACAGATCCCTTGATCCACGCGAAGGGAAGCGTGACACTGCTGCTACAGCTCGGGAGGAAAGCGCACGTGCATGCACCACTCGAGACGAGGACTGACTGCCCTGGGTAGATTCCAGAAGTACCCAGACCCATGTCGGCAGTGGAGAAGAATCCTCAGGTTCCGGCACCGATTCCACACAAGGTCTTAGGCCCCGGCATCGACGGGAGAGGAATCCCGAGAGGCCCCGAGCAACTTGCATGGGGACTGGCCTTTCCTGAGGCCACCAGAGCGGATCCCTGAGGTCCCCGTCGTAAGTCGAGAGCACCTGCCGCAACTCGAGAAAATCCAGGAGGTTCTCCCTCCAGGCGAGATGAGGCCCATTTCTGCTGAGGCGTGTCGAGGCTAATCACACATAACCTCTGGAACATCCAAAGGTCCTTCACACCCTTGCTGCAACTCAAGAAGTTCCCCAACATACCCGTCTCCACTCAAGAGGAATCCGAGAGTCCCGCCAATATCCAGTGTGGCCCCGTTTCCGCCTGCTAGCTCGAGAGGAGGGATACTTTCTCTGCGTGGTCAGGAAAGAATTCCCGGCATTCCCGTCGCATCTCAAGAGGAGGCGCTCTCCACAGGAAAGGCGAGAGGAACTCCAGGGTCGTGCCACCATTCCCTGAGTCCCCCAGATGTCTCATCCATTCCAGGGAAAACTGTTTTCCCTTCACTGCCTCGATTTTAAGCCGAGGATCGACTCACACCACCGTGGCACGTGGAAAGCCCTGTGGGAAAGCCTCGTGGGAAAGCCTCGTGGGAAAGTCTAGAGGGAAAGCCACAGATCCCTTGATCCACGAAAAGGGAAGCGTGACACTGCTGCTACAGCTCGGAGGAAAGCACACGTGCATGCCCCCAATCGAGACGAGGACTTACGCCTCTGGGGAGACTCCAGAAGTCCCGAAGATCCATGTCGGCACTGGAGAGGAATCCTCAGGTTCTCCACTGACTCCACACAAGGTCTTAGGCCCGGCATCGACGGAGAGAATCCCCAGAGGCCCCCGAGCAACTCGCATGGGGACTGGCCTTTCCTGAGGCCACCAGAGTGAGTCCCTGAGGTCCCCGTCGAAAGACGAGAGCACCTGCCGCAACTCGAGAAAATCCATGAGGTTCTCCCCTCCAGGCGACATGAGGCCCATTTCCGCTGAGGTATCTCGAGGCTAATCACACCTTACCTCTGGAACTTCCAAAGGGTCCTTCACACCTTGCTGCAACTCAAGAAGTTCCCCGACATACCCGTCTCCACTCGAGAGAAGCAGGAAAGTGCCGCCCACATTAAGAGGAGCCACGTTTCCGCCTCCTACCTCGAGAGGTTTGATCCCTTCCCTGCGTGGGGGGAAAGAATTCGCGGCGTTCCCGTCACATCTCAAGAGAGGCGCTCTCCAGAGGAAAAGCGAGAGGAACTCCATGTTCGTGCCACCATTGCCAGAGTCCCCAGATGTCTCAGTCCATTCCAGGGAACCTGGTTTCCCTGCACTGCCTCGACTTTCAAGCCGAGGATCGACTCACACCACCGTGGCACGTGGGAAAGCCTGTGGGAAAGCCTCATGGGAAAGCCTCATGGGAAGTCTAGAGGGAAAGCCACAGATCCCTTGATCCACGAAAAGGGAAGCGTGACACTGCTGCTACAGCTCGGGAGGAAAGCGCACGTGCATGCCCCCACTCGAGACGAGGACTTACGCCTCTGGGGAGACAACAGAAGTCCCCGAAGATCCATGTCGGCACTGGAGAGGAATCCTCAGGTTCCGGCACTGACTCCACACAAGGTCTTAGGCCCCGGCATCGACGGGAGAGGAATCCCGAGAGGCCCCCGAGCAACTCGCATGGGGACTGGCCTTTTCCTGACCCACCAGAGTGGGTCCTGAGGTCCCCGTCGTAAGTCGAGAGCACCTGCCGCAACTCGAGAAAATCCAGGAGGTTCTCCCCTCCAGGCGACAT
>NW_017204389.1:0-18678 GCF_001704415.2 Capra hircus | reverse complement strand
TAAGACCTTTGTGTGGAGTCGGGGCGGGAAGCTGAGGATTCCTCTCCAGTGCTGACATGGATTTTGTGGTACTTCTCTCGAGTCTCCACAGGGAGTCAGGCCTCGTCTCGAGTGGGGGCATGAGCGTGCCCTTTCCTCCCAGCTGTAGCAGCAGTGTCATGCTTCCCATGCCTGGACCAAGATATCTGTGGCTTTCCCTCGAGTCTTTCCCCTAGGCTTTCCACAGGGCTGTCCCACGAAGGGTGTGCGCGATCCTCGGCATGAAGGCCAAGGCAGTGCAGGGAAAACAGGTTCCTGTGGAATGGACTGAGACATCTGGGTGAGTCTCGGAATGGTGGCACGACCCTGCAGTTCCTCTCCCCTTTCCTTTGGAGAGCGCCTCCTCTTGAGATGCGATGGGAATGCCGGGAATTCTTTCCCGACCAATCAGGGAAAGGATCGCTCATTCTCGAGCTACGAGCCAGAAACGGAGCTCCTCTGGATGTGGCCGGGGACACTCGTGCTTCCTCTTGAGTGGAGACGGGTATGTCGGGGAACTTCTTGAGTTGCAGCATGACTGTGAAAGACTCTTTGGAAGTTCCAGAGGTCACGTGTGATTAGCCTCGAGACACCTCAGGGGAAACGGGCCTCATCTCACCTGGAGGGAGAACCGCCTGGATTTTACCGAGTTGCGGCAGGTGCTCTCGACTTACGACGGGGACCTCAGGGACCCGCTCTGGTGACCTCAGGAAAGGCCAGTCCCCATGCGAGTTGTAGAGGGCCTGTCGCTATTCCACTCCCGTCGATGCCAGGGCCTAAGACCTTGTGTGGAGTCGGGGCCGGAATCTGAGGATTCCTCTCCAAGGCTGACATGAATGTTGGGGTACTTCTGGAGATTTCCAAGGGGAGTCAGTCCTCGTCTCGAGTGGGGGCATGCACGTGCGCTTTCCTTCCATGCTGTAGCAGCAGTGTCACGCTTCCCTTCGCGTGGATGAAGGGATCTGTGGCTTTCCCTCAAGGCTTTTCCACGAGGCTTTCCACAGGGCCCTCCACGTGCCACCGTGGTGTGAGTCGATCCTCGGCGTGAAAGTCGAAGCAGTGCAGGGAAAACAGGATCCTCTGGAATGGACTGAGATATCTGGGGGACTCTTGGAATGGTGGCACGACCCATGAGTTCTTCTCGCCTTTCCTGTGCAGTGGGCCTCCTCTTGAGAAGCGTCGGAAACGTCGGGAATTCTATCCCGAGGAAGCAGGGAAGGATCCCTCATCTTTAGCTTGGAGGCGGAAACGGAGCTCCTCTGGATGTGGCCGGGACCTTCGTGCTTCCTCTGGAGTGGAGACGGGTGTGTCGGGTAACTTCTTGAGTGCAGCTAAGGTGTGAAGGAACCTTTGGAAGTTCCAGAGGTTAGGTGTGATTAGCCTCGAGACGCCTCAGCGGAAATGGGCCTCATCTCGCCTGGAGGGAGAACCTCCTGGATTTTCTCGAGTGTGGCAGGTGCTCTAGAATTACGACGGGGACCTCAGGGACCCTCTCCGGTGTCCTGAGGAAAGGCCAGTCTCCATGCGAGTTGTTCGATGGCCTCTCGGGATTCCTCTCCCGTTGATGCCGGGGTCCTGAGACCTTGTACGGAGTCGGGTGCCGGAACCTGAGGATTCCTCTCCAGTGCTGACATGGATCTTGGGTACTACTGGAGTCTCCCGAGGGGAGTCAGTCCTCGTCTCGAGTGGGGGCATGCACGTGCGCTTTCCTCCCGAGCTGTAGCAGCAGTGTCAGGCTTCCCTTCGCCGTGAATCAAGGGATCTGTGGCTTTCCCACGAGGCTTTCCCACGAGGCTTCCCACAGGGCTGTCCCACGTACCACCATGGTGTGAGTTGATCCTCGGCTTGAAAGTCGAGGCAGTGCAGGGAAAACAGGATTTCCTGGAATTGACTGAGACATCTGGGGGACTCTGGGAATGGTGGCATGACAGGGAGTTCCTCTCGCCTTTCCTGTGGAGAGTGACTCCTGAGAATTCTTTCGCTATCACGCTGGGAAAGGATCCCTCCTCTCGAGCTATGAGACGGAAACGGGGCTCCTCTGGATGTGGGCAGGACTCTCGTGCCTCCTTTCGAGTGGAGACGGGTATGTGGGGAACGTCTTGAGTTGCAGCAAGGGTGTGAAGGACCCTTTGGAAATTCCAGAGGCTTAGGTGTGATTATCCTCGAGACGCCCCAGCGGAAATGGGCCCATCTCTCCTGGGAGGGACAACCACCTGGATTTTCTCAAGTTGCGGCAGGTGGTCTCGACCTATGACGGGGATCTCAGGGAACCGCTCTGTTGGCCTGAGGAAATGCCAGTCCCCATGCGAGTTGCACGGTGGCCTCTCAGGATTCCTCTCCCGTCGATGCCGGAGCCTAAGACCTTGTTTGGAGTCGGTGCCAGAACCAGAGGATTCCTCTCCAGTGCTGACATGGATCTTGGGGTACTTCTGGAGTCTCCCCAGGGGAGTCAGTCCTCGTCTCGAGTGGGGCATGCAGGTGTGCTTTCCTCCCGAGCTGTAGCAGCAGTGTCACGCTTCCCTTCACCTGGATCAAGGGATCTATGGCTTTCCCTCGAGGCTTTCCCACGAGACTTTCCCACGAGGCTTTCCCACAGGGCTGTCCCACGTGCCACCGTGGTGAAAGTCGACCCTGGGCTTGAAAGTCGAGGCAGTGCAGGGAAAACAGGTTTTCCCTGGAATGGACTGAGACATCTGGGGGACTCTGGGAATGGTGTCACGACCCTGGAACTTCCTCTCGCCTTTCCTGTGGAGAGCACCTCCTCTTGAGATGCAACGGGAACGCGGAAATTCTTTCCCCACCACGCAGGGAAAGGATCCCTCCTCTCGAGCTAAGGAGGCGGAAACGGGGCTCTCTGGATGTGGGCGGGACTATCGTACTTCCTCTCGAGTGTGACGGGTATGTCGGGGACTGCTTGAGTTGCAGCAAGGGTGTGAAGGACGCTTTGCAAGTTCCAGAGGTTAGGTGTGATTAGCGTCGAGATGCCTCAAGTGGAAATGGGCCTTATTCTCCGCCTGGAGGGGGAAACCTCCTGAATTTTCTCGAGTTCCGGCAGGTGCTCTCGACTTACGACAGGGACCTCAGGGAGCCGCTCTGGTGGCCTCAGGAAAGGCCAGTCCCCATGCAAGTTGCTCGGGGGCCTCTCGGGATTCCTCTCCGTCGATGCGGGGCCTAAGACTTTGTGTGGAGTCGGTGCCGGAACCTGAGGATTCCTGACAGTGCTGACATGGATCTTGGGGTACTTCTGAAGTCTCCCAGGGGAGTCAGTCCTCGTCTCGAGTGGGGCATGCACGTGCGCTTTCCCCGAGCTGTAGCAGCAGTGTCACGCTTCTTGCGATTGGATCATGGTATCAGTGGCTTTCCTGAAGGCTTTCCCTCGAGGCTTTTCCCGAGGCTTTCCCACAGGGCTGTCCCACGTGCCACCGTGGTGTGAGTCGATCCTCGGCTTGAAAGTAGAGGCAGTGCAGGGAAAACAAGTTTCCCTGGAATGGACTGAGACATCTGAGGGAATCTGGGAATGGTGGCACGACCCTGGAGTTCCTCTCGCCTTTTCTGTGGAGAGCGCCTACTCTTGAGATGCGACGGAATGCCGGAAATTCTTTCCCGACCACGCAGGGAAAGGATCCCTTCTTTCGAGCTATGAGGTGGAAACGGGGCTCCTCCTCATGTGGGAGGGACTCTCGTGCTTCCTCTCGAGTGGAGACGGGCAGGTTGGGGAACTTCTTGAGTGCAGCAAGGGTGTGAAGGACCCTTTGGCAGTTCTAGAGGTTAGGTGTGATTAGCCCCGAGATGCCTCAATGGAAATGGGCCTCATCTCGCCTGGAGGGAGGAACTCCTGGATATTCTCGAGCTGCGGCAGGTGCTCTAGACTTACCATGGGGACCTCAGGGACCCGCTCTGGTGGCCTCAGGAAATTCCAGTCCCCATGCGAGTTCCTCGGGGCCCTCTCCGGATTCCTCTCCCCGTCGATGCCGGGGCCTCAGACCTTACGTAGAGTCGGTGCTGTAACCTAAGGATACCTCTCCAGTGCTGACATGGATCTTGGTGTACTGCTGGAGTCTCCCCAGGGGAGTCAGTCCTCGTCTCGGTTGAGGGCATGCACGTGCGCTTTCCTCCCCAGCTGTAGCAGCAGTGTAGTGCTTCCCTTCGCGTGGATCAAGGATCTGTGGCTTTCCCTCGAGGCTTTCCCACGAGGCTTTCCCACGAGGCTTTGCCACAGGGCTGTCCCACGTGCCACAGTGGTGGTGAGTCGATCCTCGGCTTGAAAGTCGAGTCAGTGCGGGGAAACAGGTTTCCCTGGAATGGACTGAGACATCTGGGGGACTCGGAGAATGGTGGCATTGTCCGTGGAGTTCCGCTCGCCTTTTCCTGTGGAGAGCGCCTCCTCTTGAGATGCGACGGGAATGCCGGGAATTCTTTCCTGACCTCGCAGGGAAAGGATCCCTCCTCTCGAGCTATGAGGCGGAAACGGGGCTCCTCTGGATGTGGGCGGAACTATCGTGCTTCCTCTTGAGTGGAGACGGGTATGTCGGGGAAATTCTTGATTTGCAGCAAGGGTGTGAAGGACCCTTTGGAAGTTCCAGAGTTTAAGTGTGCTTAGCCTCGAGATGTGTCAGCGGAAATAGGCTTCATTTTGCCTGGAGGGGAGAACATCCTTGACTTTCTCCAGTTGCGGCAGGTGCTCTCGACTTACGACGGGGACCGCAGGGACCCGCTCTGGTGGCCTCAGGAAAGGCCATTCAAGATCCAAGACAGCACTGGAGAGGGAGAGACATCAGGAGAGGCTCCCGAGCAACTCGCATGGGGACTGGCCTTTCCTGAGGCCACCAAAGCGGGGCGCCTGAGGTCCCCGTCGTAAGTCGAGAGCACCTGCCGCAACTCGAGAAAATCCAGGAGGTTCTCAACTCCAGGCCGAGATGAGGCCCATTTCCGCTGAGGCGTCTCGAGGCTAATCACACCTAACCTCTGGAACTTCCAAAGGTTCCTTCACACCCTTTCTGCAACTCAAGAAGTTCCCCCACATCCCCGTCTGCACTCGAGAGGAAGCACGAGAGTTCCGCCCACATACAGAGGAGCTCCGATTCCGCCTCCTAGCTTGAGAGGAGGGATCCTTTCCCTGCGCTCGGGAAAGAATTCCCGGAGTTCCCGTCGCATCTCAAGAGGAGGCGATCTCCACAGGAAAGGCGAGAGGAACTCCAGTGGTCCGTGCCACCATTCCCAGAGTCCCCCAGATGTCTCGGTCCATTCCAGGGAAACCTGTTTTCCCTACACTTCCTCGGGCTTCAATCCGAGGATCGACTCACACCACGGTGGCACGTGGGACAGCCCTGTGGGAAAGCCTCGTGGGAAAGCCTCGTGGGAAAGCCACAGATCCCTTGATCCACGTGAAGGGAAGCGGCGACACTGCTGCTAGAACGGGAGGAAAGGGCACGGGCATCCCCCACTCAAGACGAGGACTGACTCCCCTGGGGAGACTCCAGAAGTACCCCAAGATCCATGTCAGCACTATAGTGGAATAATTAGGTTCCAGCACCAACTCCACACTAGATCTTAGGCCCCGGCTTCGACGGGAGCGGAATCCCGAGAGATCCCCGAGCAACTCGCATGGGGACTGGCCTTTCCTGAGGCCACCAGAGAGGGTTCCTGTGGTCCCGGTCGTAAATCGAGCCCCCGCCGCAACTCGAGAAAATCCAGGAGGTTCTCCCCTCCAGGCGAGATGAGGCCCATTTCCGCTGAGGCGTCTCGAGGCTATTCACACCTAACCTTTGGAACTTCCAAAGGGTCCTTCACACCCTTGCTGGCAACTCAAGAAGTTCCCCGACATACCCGTCTCCACTCGAGAGGAAGCACGAGAGTCCCGCCCACATCCAGAGGAGCCCCGTTTCCGCCCCCTAGCCTCGAGAGGAGGGATCCTTTCCCTAGCGTGTCTGCGAAAGAAGTTCCTGGCGTTCCCGTCGCATCTCAAGAGGAGGCGCTCTCCACAGGAAAGGCGAGAGGAACTCCAGGGTCGTGCCACCATTCCCAGAATCCCCCAGATGTCTCAAGTCCATTCCAGGGAAATCTGTTTTCCCTGCACTGCCTCGACTTTCAAGTCGAGGATCGACTCACACCACGGTGGCACGTGGGGCAGCCCTGTGGGAAAGCCTCGTGGGTGGGCCTCGTTGGAAAGCCTCGAGGGAAAGCCGCAGATCCCTTGATCCTACGTCGAAGGGATGCGTGACACTGCTTGCTACAGCTCGGGAGGAAAGTGCACGTGCATGCCCCCACTCGAGACGAGGACTGACTCCCCTGTGGAGACTCCAGAAGTACCCCAAGATCCATGTCAGCACTGGAGAGGAATCCTCAGGTTCGGCACTGACTCCACACAAAGGTCTTAGGCCCCGGTCATCGACGGGAGAGGAATCGCGAGAGGCCCCCGAGCAACTCGCATGTGGACTGGCCTTTCCTGAGGCCACCAGAGCGGGTCCCTGAGGTCCCCGTCGTAAGTCGAGAAGCACCTGCCGCAACTCGAGAAAATCCAGGAGGTTCTCCCCTCCAGGCGAGATGAGGCCCATTTCCTGCTGAGGCGTCTGGAGGCTAATCACTACTTAACCATCTGGAACTTCCAAAGGGTCCTTCACACCCGTTGCTGCAACTCAAGAAGTTCCCCGACATACCTGTCTCCACTCGAGAGGAAGCACGAGAGTCCCGCCCACATCCAGAGGAGCCCCGTTTCCGCCTCCTAGCTCGAGAGGAGGGATCCTTTCCCTGCGTGGACGGGAAAGAATTCCCGGCGTTCCCGTCGCATCTCAAGAGGAGGCGCTCTCCACAGGAAAGGCGAGAGGAACTCCAGGGTCATGCCACCATTCCCAGAGTCCCCCAGATGTCTCTAGTCCATTCCAGGGAAACCTGTTTTCCCTGCACTGCCTCGACTTTCAAGCTGAGGATCGGACTCACACCACGGTGGCACGTGGGACAGCCCTGTGGGAAAGCCTCGTGGGAAAGCCTCGGAAGGGAAAAGCCACAGATCCCTTGATCCACGCGAAGGGAAGCGTGACACTGCTGCTACAGCTCGGGAGGAAAGCGCACGTGCATGCCCCCACTCGAGACGAGGACTGACTCCCCTGGGGAGACTCGCAGAAGTACCCCAAGATCCATGTCAGCACTGGAGAGGAATCCTCAGGTTCCGGCACCGACTCCACACAAGATCTTAGGCCCCGGCATCGACGGGAGAGGAATCCCGAGAGGCCCCGGAGCAACTCGCATGGGGACTGGCCTTTCCTGAGGCCACCTAGAGCGGGTCCCTGAGGTCCCCGTCGTAAGTCGAGAGCACCTGCCGCAACTCGAGAAAATGCCAGGAGGTTCTCCCCTCCAGGCGAGATGAGGCCCATTTCCGCTGAGGCGTCTCGAGGCTAAATCACATCTTAACATCTAGGAATTTCCAAAGGGTCCTTCACACCCTTGCTGCAACTCAAGAAGTTCCCCCGACATACCACGTCTCCACTCGAGAGGAAGCACGAGAGTCCCGCCCACATCCAGAGGAGCCCCGTTTCCGCCTCCTAGCTCGAGAGGAGGGATCCTTTTCCCTGCGTGGTCGGGAAAGGAATCCCGGCTTTCCCGTCGCATCTCAAGAGGAGACGACTCTCCACAGGAAAGGCGAGAGGAACTCCACGGGTCGTGCCACCATTCCCAGAGTCCCCAGATAGTCTCAGTCCATTCCAGGGAAACCTGCTATTTCCCTGCACTTGCCTCGACTTTCAAGCCGAGGATCGACTCACACCACGGTGGCACGTGGGACAGCCCTGTGGGAAAGCCTCGTGGGAAAGCCTCGTGGGAAAGCCTCGAGGGAAAGCCACAGATCCCTTGATCCACGCGAAGGGAATCGCGACACTGCTGCTAGAACGGGAGGAAAGGGCACGTGCATCCCCCACTCGAGACGAGGACTGACTCCCCTGGGGAGACTCCAGAAGTACCCCAAGATCCATGTCAGCACTGGAAAAGAATCCTCAGGTTTCGGCACTGACTCCACAAATGGTCTTAGGCCCCGGCATCGACGGGAGAGGAATCCTGAGAGGCCCCCGTGCAACTCGCATGGGGACTGGCCTTTTCCTGAGGCCACCAGAGCGGGTCCCTGAGGTCCCCGTCGTAAGTCGAGAACACCTGCCGCAACTCGAGAAAATCCAGGAGGTTCTCCCCTCCAGGCGAGATGAGGCCCATTTCCGATGAGGCGTCTCGAGGCTAATCATCATTTAACATCTGGAACTTCCAAAGGGTTCTTCACACCCTTGCTGCAACTCAAGAAGTTCCCCGACATACCCGTCTCCACTCGAGAGGAAGCACGAGAGTCCCGCCCACATCCAGAGGAGCCCCGTTTCCGCCTCCTAGCTCGAGAGGAAGGATCCTTTCCCTGCCGTGGTCGGGAAAGAATTCCCGCGTTCCCGTCGCATCTCAAGAGGAGGCGTCTCCACAGGAAAGGCGAGAGGAACTCCAGGGTCGATGCCACCATTCCCAGAGTCCCCCAGATGTCTCAGTCCATTTCCAGGGAAACCTGTTTTCCCTGCACTGCCTCGACTTTCAAGCTGAGGATGGACTCACACCACGGTGGCACGTTGGACAGCCCTGTGGGAAAACTCGTGGAAGGCCTCGAAGGAAAGCCTCGTGGGAAAGCCTCGTGGGAAAGCCTCGTGGGAAAGCCACAGATCCCTTGATCCCGCGAAGGGCATCGTGACGCTGCTGCTACAGCTCGGGAGGAAAGCGCACGTGCATGCCCCCACTCGAGACGAGGACTGACTCCCCTGGGGAGACTCCAGAAAGAACCCCAAGATCCACGTCTCCCGGGGTCCAGCCTTGGTGGATCCAGGGAATTCGAAGGGTGGACGGCGTTGGCGTGGAAAGACTTGTTTGTTTATTAATGTAAGATTAGATTAAGAAACTATAGTGTAATAAGAAGATTAAGTGGAGTAAGAGGGCTGAATAGCTTGGTTTACGCGGAAGGCCAATAAAATTCCAGACAAGGAATTTGCACCATCTACCTTGGGCCACCGGCGCCCGCTTGAATATCTAAGTGTGCCTCGCCTTAAGCTCCCTTTCGTGCGGGTCTTAACAGCTGGGCAAGTAAGTAGACCTGGCGAGCCTCCGCGCCCCCAGATGGAGATTCAGCCTGAAGTTAAAGTAAAGAGCAGAGAGAGGGAAAGGGAGAGAAGAAGAGAGAGAGAGAGACATGGGGGGAGCCAGAGTCCCAAGAAACCAGGCCGAGAGACTAGTTCGAGAAACCGGTCTGATCCTTTATTGTTCAGAAGGCCTTTTATACTTTTGATAAGAACATGGAGATCAATGGGTAACACAGAATTATGTGGCGTTCGCAGCCCAGACTCTTTCTATACATCATTTTGTATACAAAAGGTCTCAGGTGATTTACATTATCTTCTGGCCAAGAGGCTTGTTAACACTTTTTAGCTCTCTTCCTTAATGAATGTTAATTTTTGTTTCCCCTGAAGTGTTTTTCTTTAATCTGCATTTCCTTAAAGCATTAAAGTTACATCTCTATAGAACAAAGGTGCAGTGGGATATAACAAAGAAGGTACTTAACTCGAAGATCTAATGTTGCTAATACCAGGTCTACTACTTGTTTTTCTATATACCAACTATATCTAAAAATAAAGGATATGAAAATTTGGCAGCAAGCATTGACTCAACAAATGAAACTTTTAATCAGTCCTATTCTAAAGATTTTGACTCTTCGGAAGCCCCTACATTCCTAGGATGTTTTAAGCTTCCTGTGCCTCCTGCGGTCAGGAGGCCTCAAACAATCACACTCGCAGAGTCCTGCAGGCAGGCTAGAAAGCCATCGAAGGGGTTTTTGGATTGAAACACTCTTTCAAATGCAGAAGACTAAAGCCCTGAATTGACTTTTTTCCAGAAAATGTCAGAAGAGTGGAAAAGCAGAGCACAAAAGCCGGCAGATTTTTGTTGGGGTACATGCTTAGGAATTTCCAGAGGGGTCCCTGAAGTCTGAGCACGCCTTGCGTATGTCAGCTTCCTTCCTCATGATCTTGTCACGGGCGGGATTCCTCACACTGGCTTCCGGCATCTCCCCCTTCTTTATTATTTTTTAAAAAAATTAGGTGCAGATCAGTCGCGAGATTCTGAATGCTCTGCCGAAGAGTCCTGACAACACAAGGAAGCACGATTACAAGGAGCAGGATTATGGCACCCACAGCAGCATAGCTAGAAACAGTAGTCAGAAGAGTTTTTCCAGAAATGAAGTCAGAGAAGGTGTGGAAAAAGTCATTGGCTTCTCCTGCGGCAGTAAAATCTAATCGAGAGTGTTCCAAGGTCTGAATCTGATTATGAAGTTTCCCTAAGTCTAAACTAATATCTGAGCTGTTCCAAACACCTAAAATATGATTTTTGACTCTCTCCCATTCAAAATCTGTCTCATTTACTTTCAGGGATGTAACACATATCCACCGGTAATCAGCATGACATGAAAGAGCCATTTTCACTTTCAGACTCTGTAATTCAGTCCCAATATGCATTACTGCTTCTTCTAAGGCATCAACCCTTATTTCTAGCTTCCTATCTATAATTTCCTGGGTTGCCAGCGTTAAAGAAACATTTTTGGATACGGTATCAACATATTGGGCAGTATGCACTTGTTGAGACAATGACAATGCCGCCACAGTAACAGAAGTAATTGCAGTTATCAAAGCCGATATTCCCAAAACAAGTAAGCCCACAAACCGTCGTGTCCGCATTAAATCTTGTAGCCGTTGCAGTACAGCTAGGCCATGGTTATCATACCAATACGTGGCTACAGTTACAGGTACCATGAGATAGGACGGACGTTTTAAAACCATGAAAGAGCAAATTTTATATTGAGGAGTTAAACAGGATGAAAGCATACATTGTTCACAAGACACTACATGGGGTCCACCTGTATAATTCAATTGTATGTTAAGTCTTTCAGAATCATTAGTGAAAAGAAAAACATAAGGAGAGGGTAAACAAGCTAAAATAGAGTAGGTAGAGGTATTCTTTGGTCGGATTAAAATAATAGGGGCGGTGGCTGCAAGGGCTCTCCAAATTTCTGGCTGCCAAAAGGTTTTACCTCTAGTCGTATAAGACAGCATAGGGGGTACAAATTGGTTATGATGCCGTCTGGTGGCAACTAACGGCCAAGAAACTGAATATTTTTTCCAATTATCCAATCTATTGATAAAGCCATCGTCAGACTCAGGGTCTTGACCTGGATTTGGGTTGCTCCAGTCCTGAATTGCACAATTTCTTCCTCCCGGCATATTGTAATCTATTTTCGAGTTATAAATACAAGACTTCCAAATCGGATATCCTGAATGATCATCTATAGTTTTCCAAATAACATCTGAGGGAGCAACATCGTCACAATTTGGATAGTCTGATGGAGTTTTGAGAGACAAGGACTTATAGGGGCCAAGGACCCCAGGCATATGGGCTCGTAATATCCAAGCAGACCGATCCCCTTTAGATGCAAATTTAGAGGTTGGGGAATCTGTCATAACTGCTTTTGTGGAGGCTCCAACGCATCCTGTCTTGGTAAAGAAATCTCCTGTAAGGCCAGGAGGAAAATTAAAGCAAACAGGAAAATCATCTGCTAGTCCTTTAAAGGTATAATTGAAATTAATAGGGTATTGGTCTTTTGTATAGGAAGTATAAGATCCTCCCAAAAGGCGAGGCTGGTCTGTACTAACTCGTATGGGGTCACTGTTCCAAGTAACAACTTGGAAAGTTGGAGGATCCGGGAGAAACGCCCAATATTTGGTTGGAATGGGAGCAGCGCTTACCTGGCAAGAGAGCAAGGCAAGCATGGCAATAAACACCTTTTCAGGAGAGACTGACGATCCCTGTAGGGTAGCTATCCCCTGTGCCTGGCGACAGAGGGCTTTAATCTGTCCCCAGGTAGGTAAGGAGGCTTGTTGGGTTGACTGAGCTGGGCGTCCTAATGGATTCCTGCGAGGCAAAAAATCAGGGGGCGCAATATCCTGTATCTGAAGTCGTGACATCTGTCCAGTGGGTGGCTCCGCTCCTCGCCTATCCGGGATCTCCAATGTCAGCTGTCCTGGGGTCAGCGGCATTTCCCGTGCTGGCGGGGGGAGCGGAGGAAGAGGGAGTTTCTTCCTTTTTAGAGATCGCGGTGGCGGGGGATTCTGATATCCGGGGAGCTGAGACATGGCGAATTAGTCTGTCTGGAACCCAAATCGGAGCGTCCGCGTCCTGTGGAAAAACACAAGCATACCCTCGCCCACTGGTTAATAAGGGGTCAGGACCTTTCCATTGTCCGGAGAGAAGGTCCCTCCATTTTACTAATGGTTTTGCATTCAATTGCTCTGGGCACCAATGGCGAAGCATTGCAGTGTTTCCGGATGAATCAGTATTTAAGTTATTTATTACGAAAAGAGCATGTTTCAAAATCTGATGGGGGGAACTATATTTAAATTCCCCTTCTTTTAGTTTTTGAATATGGATTTTCAGTGTTTGATGTGCTCTTTCCACAATGGCTTGTCCTTGCGGGTTATAAGGGATGCCGGTGTTATGTTTAATTTGAAATCTTGTACAGAATTGCTGAAAAGATTTAGAAGTGTAAGCAGGGGCATTATCAGTTTTTAAAGCTTTTGGCAAGCCCAGATAGGAAAAGCATGTAAAAAGATGTTGTATTACATCTTTTACTGCTTCCCCTGTACGAGCAGTGGCAATAATAACATGAGAGAAGGTATCTACAGTTACATGAACAAAAGACAGTTTTCCAAACGAAGAGACATGGGTTACATCCATTTGCCAGAGTGCATTAGGTTTGAGACCGCGAGGGTTAACTCCCAGAGGCAAAGCATTCACGGTAGTAGGACAATGTGAACAAGAACGAACAATCTCTCGGGCAGATTCTCGAGGAATTTGAAACTGGTATCGTAAGGCAGTGGCATTCTGATGATGAAGTGAGTGAGAAGCTCGAGCTTCTTCAAAAACAGAAGCCACTGAAATCCTGGTTAACGAATCTGCCAATTCATTGAGAGCATTTAAAGGGCCAGGCAGGCCGGAATGAGCTCGAATGTGGCCGATAAAGAACGCCCGATTTCTTTTCCAAATTTGCTGCTGCAGTCTAGTTAACAAATGGTAGATAGCGGTTTTGTTTTCAGGCAAAACTGCAGTCTCAATGTGTGGAAACAGCCTGACCACATACTGAGAGTCAGAATAAAGGTTAAATTCTTTCTCTGCAAACATAACAAAGGCCTCAATAACAGCTGTGATTTCAGCTCTTTGAGCTGAAGTTTCTTGTGTTTCCAAAAGTTTCTGATGATCTCTTGTGACTATAGAGGCTCTACCATTAGCCGATCCATCAGTAAAGACTACCTGAGCATCTGAAATAGGGAACTGTTTACACCGGACAGGAAAAATAACTGGATGGTTAGACATAAAATTTAGCAAAACATGTGAGGGTAAATGATGCAAAATTTGACCACAGTAATTCCCTATAGCAATCTGCCAGTCTTCATCAAACATTAGAAGAGCATCAAGCTACTCCTTATTATATGGAATTACAATCTCTGATGGCTCCTTACCAAACAATTCAATGCTCCGCTTCCTTCCTTTTAGCATTAATGTGGCAATTGAACCAGGATAAGAAGCCACGACTTTTTTAGCTTGGGTGGGAAGATGGATCCATTCTAAAGGGCCGCCTTGCCACAGAACTCCCGTAGGCGCCACTGGAGTAGCTAGGCAAAGGAACTGCCAAGTCATCGTCAAATCAATTCTTTTTACATAGCTATTCGATAAGGCTGCTTCTACTTTGCCTAGGGCTTCTTGAGCCTCAGCTGTTAATTGTCTTTTAGAGGTTGGATCAGGATCCCCGCGTAAAATGTTAAAAAGAGGTTTTAATTCGGCAGTGGTTAATTTTAAATATGGCCTAATCCAATTAATATCACCTAAAAGTTTTTGATAATCATTTAAAGTAATAAGATGGTCTTTTCTCAATTGCAACGGGGTATGAGTCACCGTTTCCGAATTTATGACTCTCCCTAAGTAAGTTATGGGCGGATTGATTTGAATTTTTTCTGGGGCAATTTTTAGGCTTCTGTCTGTCAATGCCTGGGTCAGGTCCTGGAGGACAGTTTGCAGGTGAACTCTATCAGGATGAGCTATTAAAATATCATCCATATAGTGAATCATATATACGTGTTCATATTTAACCCTAATATCTTGTAGAGCGGCATTAACAAATTTTTGGCATAAGGTAGGGCTATTTTTCATTCCCTGAGGCAAAACTTTCCACTGAAACCTTAAGTAAGGCTGCTTAAGATTTTCTGATGGCAGACTAAAGGCAAATCGCTTTTTATCTTCAGGATTTAAGGGAATAGTGAAAAAACAATCTTGTAAATCAATAACAATTATATTATATCCCTCTGGAACGGCTACTGGGGAAGGGAGCCCAGGCTGTAAGGCCCCCATGTCCTCCATGGTGGCATTAATAGCTCTCAAATCCTGTAAAAGTCGCCGTTTACCAGATTTTTTCTTAATGACAAAAATAGGAGTGTTCCAGGGGCTATTGGAGGGCTCAATATGTCCCAATTCTAATTGTTCAAAGATTAATGCTTTAGCTGCCAGTAATTTTTCCTTATGCAGAGGCCATTGTTCTACCCACACCGGATCTTGAGATTTCCATGTAATGGGGTCGGCAGCAAAAACAATGGCCTCCATTATAAATTTGGATATCCCAATCCAGCACGTAACTTGCGAGGAGTTGGGCAAATTGGCTCAATTATCCCTGTCTGTTGTTTACCCAATCCTTTTGATGGATCATAGCCCATCTGCAACATCTGAGAGGTCACTTTATCATCAGGGCTAAAAAGTAACACTCCCATTTGAGACAGCACGTCCCTCCCCCACAGGGTAAAGGGGAGTGAAGGGACTACATACGGTTGGAAAGTTCCACGGGTATCCTCAAATTGCCAATCTAAAATTTTTGCACTTTTGGCTACTGTGGGGGCTCTTCCTATCCCCACCAAGTTATTTTCAGTAGTATGTGTGGGCCAGGAGCTGGGCCAGTCTTTTCCTGAAATGCAAGAAACGTCTGCTCCTGTGTCTAATAACCCCACAATAGACTTGCCATTAATCAGAATAGTTTTCATAGGACGTTTCTGAGTAATTTCTGTTATCCAAAAAACCATATCACTAGACCCAAATCCTTTATCCTGCCTTTCATTCTGAGTAGCTGTGTGCCCAATTGCAGTGTGGTAAGGCAAAAGCAAAAGTTGGGCTATTCTTTGTCCCTGATGTATTTGGAAAGTTTTAATTGGGGGTGAAATCATTATCTGGATTTCTCCTGTATAATCTGAGTCAATTACTCCAGGGATGATTGTGAGACCTTGCATAGCTAAGGAACTTCTGCCTAGTATAATTCCTAGTAAACCTGTTGGTAATGGGCCTTTAACTCCTGTAGGGATTTTCACAGTGGGGCTATCTGGTGTTAATATTGCTGAGGTGGTGGAACTGAGGTCCAGTCCTGCGCTGCCTGGGGTTGCTCTGATGAGTTCTGCGATGGGACGAAGGGAATGAATGGGTTCAGTGAGGCTGCCCCAATTGTTGTCGGGGCCTGAGGCTGGCCCCTCAATCCGTTTCCCGACTGCTGGTCGGGGCCCAAAAAGGCTCCATTTCTATGGAATTGTGACCTACATTCTTTTGCCCAATGATATCCTTTTTGACAACGAGGGCAGAGAGATCTAGGGAGATTAGTATGCACAGAATTAGGCAGAGAAGAACCGGTTGCTTTTTGGGGACAAGCTCGCATAAAGTGCCCTTCCCGTCCGCAAGAGAAGCAGGCCTTGGATAAACCAATATTCTGGCCTGGACTACTGGAATGACTCTTTGACGGGTTATTTTTATTTGTAAAAAAGGACTGTACTGCCTGCTGGTAAGAATTTCCCTTTATGGCTGCAGCTATGGCAACGCCCTGCATCATTGCTGGTCCTACATCTGCACATTGCCTGATATAATCTATTATTTCCCCAGTTTTTTTTATAGGACGTAAAATGGCCTGGCAGGTAGAATTAGCATTTTCAAATGCCAGTTGTTTTATCAATATACTAGCTGCCTCAGTATTGGAAATTACTCTGTTGACTGCCTCTGCAAGTCTTGATATAAAGTCTTCATATGGCTCTTCTGGTTTTGTTTAACATTTGAGAAGGACGAGGTAGATTCTTTCCCTTCAGGCAACAAACGCCAAGCCCCAAGGGCGCAGGCGGTTACTTGATCTAAAGTAGTTTTGTCTAATCCCATTTGATCTCTAAGTGTTCCGAAATCATTAGTCCCTGCCAACATACTTTTTATAATATATCTTGGGCCATATTTTTGGTTAGCATCAGCCTGTTTTTGGGCAAGATCTTCATATTCAGTTCTCCAAAGTACATATTGACCTCCAGACAGACAAGCTTTAGCGACTGTCTTCCAGTCATGGGGTGTCATCCATCTGCCCGCTAAAGCCTCCACCAATGATACAGTATACGGGGCTTTAGGCCCATACAAAGCACAAGCCTGTTTGAGTTCTTTAATCATTTTCATTGGAATGGGTTCCCAGTGGGGGGCTGTTCTGCCGCCGCTGCCACCAAATATTATGGGGAAACAAGCCTCAAGGTGGGGATCAAGTTCATCATCTGGGCTAGAGAAAACCCTTCTTCGGGGAGCTTCTAGTGGAGGCCCTTCACCCTTATAGGGAGGGGGCGGCAAGGGGTGTCCTATGTCACTTTCTTCGTACTTTGGGAATTTTTTATCCGTTTTGTGTTTAGGTCTTACGGATGTTTTACCTGGGGATGTCTGCCTTAAGCTCTCAGGTGCATATATCCTGATGGGGGACATTTGTCTTGAGCCTCTGGAAGCAGAAGGCTTAATTAAGGAAATTTCTCTTGAATTTCTGGAAGCAGGTGGTCTGGTTGGGGAAGTTTTTATTAAGCTCTTTGGAGCAGATAATCTAATTGGAGAAGTTTCTCTTAAACTCCTTGGAGCATCTTTATTTAATAAAGACCAATCCTCATCAGAATGATCTTGACTTACTTCCTTTTCCAGATCTTCCTCATCTGAAACCTGCTCTTTTTTGTCATCTCTATCTATTACCTTTTCTTGGGCAGTCATTGCAGCTATCATTTGATTCAACTGCCGATAGCTAGGTGTAGCCTCCTTTTCATCACTCTCCTCTTCGATAGATACCTTTTTATCTGCACTTTCCTCTTTAAGGTGTACCTTTTCAGATTCAGGGGCAGGGTCTAGAGCGTCCCTAATTATATTCCATAAGGAAAAGGCGTCAGTAGGCACCTTTTCTGAGCCATGTTCAGCATGGTAAGTTTTTAGTTGTTTTCCTACTCTCTCCCAGGTGTCTAAGTTAACAGTGCCTTCTTCTGGAAACCAGGGACACTGTTCTTGTACAAAGGAAAAAAATGAATGAATATTGGATTTTTTAACTTTAATTCCTCGTTTAGTTAGTAACTGCAAGATTACTCCTATAAAAAGCTGTCTTTCTTTTGATTCACTGTTACCCATGTCAGAAAATTAAGTCTTATAGAAAAGTCTACCTCAACAAAAGGTTTTACCTTTGGCGAGGGGGGTTTTGTTTTTAACCCTAGGATAGCAGGTTTCTTTTCAACCTCTAGAGCACCAGGTTTCTCTTAAACCCTTGAACACTTCCCACTTTTCCTCACCCTGTCTATCCTACAGGGGGGTCCGCGGCACCCTGAGTGGGGTCCTAGCCGTCCCGAACACTCAACACTGGGGGAGTACCCGAAAGTACTCCGGGGGGAGTGATTAAGTCACTCCGGGGGGAGCAACAGAGAGTGCTCTGGGGGGAGCAACAGGAGAGTGCTCCGGGGGGAGCAGCAGAGAGTGCTCCGGGGGGAGCTTTTGCTCCGAGGAACGTACCTTCGAATAGCCTGTTCCGGGCACCACGTGCTGGGGTCCAGCCCCTGTGGATCCAGGGAATTCGAAGGGTGGACGCGTTGGCGTGGAAAGACTTGTTTGTTTATTAATGTAAGATTAGATTAAGAAACTATAGTGTAATAAGAAGATTAAGTGGAGGAAGAGGGCTGAATAGCTTGGTTTACGCGGAAGGCCAATAAAATTCCAGACAAGGAATTTGCACCATCTACCTTGGGCCACCGGCGCCCGCTTGAATATCTAAGTGTGCCTCGCCTTAAGCTCCCTTTCGTGCGGGTCTTAACAGCCGGGGCAAGTAAGTAGACCTGGCGAGCCTCCGCGCCCCAGATGGAGATTCAGCCTGAAGTTAAAGTAAAGAGCAGAGAGAGGGAAAGGGAGAGAAGAAGAGAGAGAGAGAGACATGGGGGAAGCCAGAGTCCCAAGAAACCAGGCCGAGAGACTAGTTCGAGAAACCGGTCCGATCCTTTATTGTTCAGAAGGCCTTTTATACTTTTGATAAAACATGGAGATCAAATGGGTAACACAGAATTATGTAGCGTTCACAGACCCAGACTCTTTCTATACATCATTTTGATACAAAAGGTCTCAGGTGATTTACATTATCTTCTGGCCAAGAGGCTTGTTAACACTTTTTAGCTCTCTTCCTTAATGAATGTTAATTTTGTTTCCCCTGAAGTGTTTTTATTCTTTAAATCTTGCATTTCTAAAGCATTAAAGTTAACAATCTCTAAT
>NW_017204388.1:0-5678 GCF_001704415.2 Capra hircus | reverse complement strand
CCCCACTCGAGACGACGAAAGACTCCCCTGGGGAGACTCCAGAAGTAGCCCAAGATCCAGTCAGCATGGAGAGGAATCCTCAGTTTGGTGCACCAACTCCACTCAAGGTCTTAGCCCCGGCATCGACGTAGAGGAATCCCGAGAGGCCTCCGAGCAACTAGCATGGGACTGGCCTTTCCTAAGGCCACCAGAGCGGGTCCCTGAGGTCCCCGTCGTAAGTCGAGAGCACGTGCAGCAACTCGAGAAAATCCAGGAGGTTCTCCCCTCCAGGCGAGATGAGGCCGATTTCCGCTGAGGCGTCTCGAGGCTAATCACACCTAACGTCTGGAACTTCCAAACGGTCCTTCACACCCTTGCTGCAACTCAAGAAGTTCCCCGACATACCCGTCTCCACTGAAGAGGAAGCACGAGAGTCCCGCCACATCCAGAAGAGCCCTGTTTCCGCCTCCTAGCTCGAGAGGAGGGATCCTTTCCCTGCGTGTTCGGGAAAGAAATCCCGGCGTTCCCGTCGCATCTCAAGAGGAGGCGCTCTCCACAGGAAAGGCGAGAGGAACTCCAGGGTCGTGCCACCATTCCCAGAGTCCCCCAGATGTCTCAGTCCATTCCAGGGAAACCTGTTTTCCCTGCACTGCCTCGACATTCAAGCCGAGGATCGACTCACATCACGGTGGTACGTGGGACAACCATGTGGCAAAGCCTCGTGTGAAAGCCTCCAGGGAAAGCCACAGATCCCCTTGATCCACGCGAAGGATCGTGACACTGCTGCTACAGTTCGGAAAGAAATTTCACGTGCATGCCCCACTCGAGACGAGGACTGACTCCCCTGGGGAGACTCCAGAAGTACCCCAAGATCCATGTCAGCACTGGAGAGGAATCCTCAGGTTCCGGCACCGACTCCTCACAAGAACTTAGGCCCCCATCAACGGGAGAGGAATCCCGAGAGGCCCCCGAGCAACTCTCATGGGGACTGGCCTTTCCTGAGGCCACCAGAGCGGGTCCCTGAGGTCTCCGTCGTAAGTCGAGAGCACCTGCCGCAACTCGAGAAAATCCAGGAGGTTGTCCTCGCCAGGCGAGATGAGGCCCATTTCCGCTGAGGCGACTCGAGGCTAATCACACCTAACCTCTGGAACTTCCAAAGGGTCCTTCGCAGCCTTGCTGCATCTCAAGAAGTTCCCCGACATACCCGTCACCACTCAAGAGGAAGCACGAGAGTCCCGCCCACATACAGAGGGGCCCCGTTTCCGCCTCCTAGCTCGAGAGGAGGGATCCTTTCCTTTCGTGGTCGGCAAAGAATTCCCGGCGTTCCCGTCGCATCTCAAGAGGAGGCGCTCTCCACAAGAAAGGCGAGAGAACTCCAGGGTCGTGCCACCATTCCAGAGTCCCCAAGATGTCTCAGTCCATTCCAGGGAAACCTGTTTTCCCTGCACTGCCTCGACTTTCAAACCGAGGATCGACTGACACCACGGTGGCACGTGGGACATCACTGGGGAAAGCCTCGTTGGAAACCCTGCTGGGAAAGCCTCGTGGGAAAGCCTTGTTGGAAAGCATCGTGGGAAAGCCACTGATACCTTGATCCACACGACTGGAGCATGACACTGCTGCTACAGCTAGGGAGGAAAGCGCAGGTGCATGTCCCCACTCGAGACGAGGACTAACTCCCCTGGGAAGACTCCAGAAGTACCCCAAGATCCATGTCAGCACTGCACAGGAATCCTCAGATTCCGGCACCGACTCCACACAAGGTCTTAGGCCCCGACATCGACGGGAGAGGAATCCCGAGAGCCCGAGCAACTCGCATGGGACTGGCCTTTTCTGAGGCCCCCAGAGCGGTCCTTGAGGTCCCCGTCGTAAGTCGAGAGCAACTGCTCTATCTGGAGAAAATCCAGGAGGTTCTCCCTCCAGGCGAGATGAGGCCCATTTCTGCTGAGGCGTCTCGAGGCTAATCACACCTAATCTCTGGAACTTCCAAACGGTGCTCACACCCTGGCTGCAACTCAAGATGTTCCCGACATACCGTCTCCATTCGAGAGGAAGCACGAGAGTCCCGCCCACATCCAGAGGAGCCCCGTTTCTGCCTACTAGCTCTAGAGAGGGATCCTTTCCCTGCGTCATCGGGAAAGAAATCCCGGCGTTCCCGTCGCATCTCAAGAGGAGGCGCTCTCCACAGGAAAGGCGAGAGGAACTCCAGGGTCGTGCCACCTTTCCCAGAGTCCCCAGATATCTCAGTCCATTCCAGGAAACCTGTTTTCCCTGCACTGCTTCGACATTCAAGCCGAGGATCGACTCACACCAGGGTGGCACGTCGAGAGCCTGTGGGAAAGCCTCGTGGAAAGCCTCATGGGAAAGCCTCGAGGGAAAGCCACAGATGCTTTGATCCACGCATAGGGAAGTGTGACTCTGCTGCTACAGCTCCGGAGGAAAGCGCACGTGCATGACCCCACTCGAGACGAGACTGACTCCCCTGGGGAGACTCCAGAAGTATCCCAACATCCATGTCAGCACTGCAGAGGAATCCTCAGGTCCCGCCTCCGATACCACACAAGGACTTAGGCCCCGGCATCGACGGGAGAGGAATCCCGAGAGGCCCGGAGCAACTCCCATGGGGACTGGCCTTTCCTGTGTCCACCAGAGCGGGTCCCTGAGGTCTCCATCGTAAGTCGAGAGCACCTGCCGCAACTCGAGAAAATCCAGGAGGTTTTCCCCTCCAAGCGAGATGAGGCCCTTGTCCGCTGAGGAGTCTCGAAGCTAATCACACCTAACCTCTGGAACTTCCAAACGGTTATTCACACCCTTGCTGCAACTAAAGAAGTTTCCCGACATACCCGTCTCCACTTGAGAGGAAGCACGAGAGTCCCGCTCACATCCAGAAGAGACCCGTTTCCGCCTCCAAGCTCGAGAGGAGGGATCCTTTCCCTGCGTGGTCAGGAAAGAATTCCCGGGGTTCCCATAGCATTTCAAGAGGAGCGCTCTCCACAGAAAGGCGAGAGGAAATCCAGGTCGTGCCACCATTCCCAGAGTCCCCCAGATGTCTCAGTCAATTCCAGGGAAACCTGTTTTCCCTGCACTTCCTCACTTTCAAGCGAGGATCGACTCACACCACGGTGGCACGTGGGACAGCCCTGTGGGAAAGCCTCGTGGAAAGCCTCGCGGAAAGCCTCGAAGGAAATCCACAAATGCCTGATCCATGCGAAGGGAAGCGCAACACTGCTGCTACAGCTGGGGAGGAAAAGCGCACGTGCATGCCCCACTCGAGGCGAGGACTGACTCCCCTGGGAGACTCCAGAAGTACCCCAAATCCATGTCAGCACTGGAGAGGAATCCTCAGGTTCCGGCACCGACTCCTCTCAAGACCTTAGGCCCCGGCATTGAAGGAGAGGAATCCGAGAGCCCACGAGCAACTCGCATGGGTCTGGCCTTTCCTGAGGCCATCAGAGCGGGTCCCTGAGGTCGCCCTTGTAAGTCGAGAGCAACTGCCTCAACTCGAGATAATCCAGGAGGTTCTCCCCTCCAGCGAGATGAGGCCCATTTCCGCAGAGGCGTCTCGAGGCTAATCACACGTAACCTCTGGAACTTCCAAGGGTCTTTCACACCCTTGCTGCAACTCAAGAAGTTCCCCGACATACCCGTCTCCACTCGAGAAAGCACGAGAGTCCCGTCCACTTCCGAGGAGCCCCGTTTCCGCCTCCTAGCTCGAGAGGAGGGATCCTTTCCCTGCGATGTCGGGAAAGAATTCCGGCGTTCCCGTCGCATCTCAAGAGGAAGCGCTCTCCACAGGAAATGCGAGAGGAATTCCAGGGGTGCCACATTCCCAGAGTCCCCCAGATGTCTCAGTCCATTCCAGGGAAACCTGTTTTCCCTGCACAGCCTCGACCTTCAAGCCGAGGATTGCCTCACACCACGGTGGCACGTGGGACAGCCCTGTGGAAAGCCTCGTGGGAAAGCCTCGTGAGAAATCCTCATGGGAAAGCCTCGAGGGAAAGCCACAGATCCCTTGATCCACGCGAAAGGAAGCGTGACACTGCTGCTACAGCTCGGGAGGAAATCGCACGTGCATGCCCCCACTCGGAACGAGGACTGACTCTTCCGGAGACTCCAGAAGTACCCGAAGGTCCATGTCAGCACTGGAGAGGAATCCTCAGCTTCCGGCACCAACTCCATACAAGGTCTTAGGCCCCGCATCGACGGAGAGAAATCCCGAAAGGCTCCCGAGCAACTCGCATGGGGACTGGCCTTTCCTGAGCCACCAGAGGGTCCCTTGGTCCCCGTCGTAAGTCGAGAGCACCTGCCAGCAACTCGAGAAAATCCAGGAGGTTGTCCCCTCCAGGCGAGGTGAGGCCCATTTCCGCTGAGGCGACTGGAAGCTAATCACACCTAATCTCTGGAACTTCCAAAGGGTCCTTCACAGCCTTGCTGCAACTCAAGAAGTTCCCCGACATACCCGTCCACTCAAGAGGAAGCACGAGAGTCCCGCCCACATACAGAGGGGCCCCGTTTCTGCCTCCTAGCTCGAGAGAGGGATCCTTTCCTTTCGTGGTCGGCAAAGAAATCCCGACGTTCCCGTCGCATCTCAGGAGGAGGCGCTCTCCACAGGAAAGGCGAGAGGAACTCCAGGTCCTGCCACCATTCCCAGAGTCCCCAAGATGTCTCAGTGCATTCCAGGGAAACCTGTTTTCCCTGCACTGCCTCGACATTCAAGCCGTGGATCGACTCACATCACGGTGGCACATGGGACAACCATGTGAAAGCCTCGTGGGAAAGCCTCGTGTGAAAGCCTCCAGGGAAAGCCATAGATCCTTGATCACGCGAAGGAAGCGTGACACTGCTGCTACAGCTGGGAGGAAAGCGCACGTACATGACCCCACTCGAGACGGGGACTGACTCCCCTGGGGAGACTCCAGAATTTCACTAAAATCCATGTCTGCACTGGAGAGGAAACCTCAGGTTCCAGCACCGACTCCACACAAGGTCTTATGCCCCGGCATCGAAGGAGAGGAATCCCGAGAGAACCCCGAGCAACTCGCAAGGGACTGGCCTTTCCTGATGCCACCAGAGCGGTCCCTGAGTTCCCCGTCGTCAATCGAGAGCACCTGTCACAACTTGAGAGGTTCTACCCTCCAGGCCAGATGAGGCCCGTTTCCGCTGAGGCGTCTGAGGCTAATACACCTGGCCTCTGGAAATTCCTACGGGTCCTTCACACACTTGCTGCAACTCAAGAATTCCCCGACATAACCCTCCCCCTCAAGAGGAAGAACGAGAGTCCCGCCCACATCCAGAGGAGCCCCGTTTCCGCCTCATAGCTTGAGAGCAGGGATCCCTTCAATGCGTGGTCAGGAAAGAATTCCCTGCGTTACCGTTGCATCTCAAGAGGAGGCGCTCTCCACAGGAAAGGCGAGAGGAACTCCAGGGTCGTGCCACCATTCCCAGAGTCCCCCAGATGTCTCCGTCCATTCCAGGGAAACCTGTTTTCCCTTCACTGCCTCGACTTTCAAGCTGAGCATCGACTCACACCACCGTGACACGTGGAGAGCCCTGTGGAAAGCCTCCTGGGAAAGCCTCGTGGAAAGCCTCGAGGAAAGCACAGATCCCTTGATCCTCGCGAAGGAAAGCTCAACACTGCTGCTGCAGCTCGGAGGAAAGTGCACTTGCATGCCCACTCATTACGAGGACTGACTCCCTGG
>NW_017204387.1:0-5678 GCF_001704415.2 Capra hircus | reverse complement strand
AAAAAATCTGCCTGCTATGCCAGGAGACACAGGTTTGATCCCTGCGTTGGGAAGATCCCTGGAGAAGGGAATGGCTACCCACTCCAGTATTTTTGCCTGGAAATCCATGGACAGAGGAGCCTGGCAGGATACAGTCCATGGGGTCACAAAGAGTCGGACACAACTGAGTGACTAACACTTATTTTCAATCTCTTTATCATTTTTCTTTCTTGCTCAATTGACCTGGATAGAACTTTCAATATATATTATTGAATAAAAGGGTAAGAATGGACATCCTTATCTTGTTCCTGGTCTTGTGGGGAAAGTATTCATTCCTTCACCATTATGATTAGCTGTGGGTTTTTCATAGATGCTCTTTGATTCAGTTTAAGGACGTTTCCTTCTATTTTTAGGTTACTAAGTACTTTTATTCATGACAGGTTTTCAGATTTTTGTCAAGTGCTTTCTCCCCCTTGTACCTATTGAGGTGATCAAACGATTATTGTCTTTATTCTATTAATATGGTGCATTAAATTAATTGATCTCCCAATGTAAAGTGAACCTTGCATTCCTAGGATAATTCCCACTTGGTTTTAGTGTATAATTCTTTTTATATGTTACTTTATTCAGTTGACTAGTATCTGTCGAGGCTTTTGCATCTATATTCATAAGCAATATTGGTATGTAGGGATTTTTGGTAAACATGTCTTTCTGGTTTTTATATTAGAATAATACTGGCCTCATAGAAAAAAAATTGAGAAGTGTTCCTCCTTTCCTGTATTTTGAAAGAGTTTGAGAACATTCATATTAATTCTTTAAATGTTTTGTGAAATTCACCAATTGAGCCATCTGGGCTTGGGATTTTCTTTGGTGGAAATTTTAACTTACTAATCCAGTCTCTTGTCTTAGGCTTTTTGGAGACTTTCTGTTTCTTCTTCAGTTGATTCTGATAGTTTGTTTGCTCTGTAATTTGTTGGTATTATGGTTGTTCATGATATTCTCTTATAATTCTTTTTTTCTTATAAGCTCAGTATAATGTTCCTTCTTTCATTTCTGATTTTTAGTGATTTTAGTCTTCTCTCTTCTCAATTAGGCTAGCTGAAACTTTGTCACTTTTGTTGATCTTTTCAAAGAATGAAATTTGGTTTTATTTTCTTCCCCGTTCCCCATTCTCCATGTCCACAATTTCCACTCTCATTTTTATTGTTTTTTTCTTGCTGCTTTCTCTGAGTTTTGTGTGCTTTCCCTCCACACCCCCTCCCTGTTAATTAAGGTGGAGATTTTAGTTTATAGATTTGAGTTTTTTTGTGTGTATTGGCATTTATAGCTAAAAATTTTCCTCTAGGGATTGTTCTATCTCCATCCTATAAGTTTTGGTTTTTTGTGTCTTCATATTTATTTGTTCTTTTTTCCAAACATTTTCTATGTCCCTTATTGGTATTCTTTGTTGGATAGGATATTGTCAACATCAGTTCAGTTTGGTCGCTCAGTCATGTCCGACTCTTTGTGACCCCAGGGACCGCGGCATGCCAGGCCTCCCTATCCATCACCAACTCCCAGAGTTTACCCAAAAACTCATGTCCATTGAGTCAGTGATGCCATCTGAATGAGAGGTAATAGGCAGGAAGGCCAGGGGTCTCCAAACGGAGGAAATAGGCTACAAGTGTCAGACATTTTTATCTCTCTTAAGCAGCAGGAGAAAACAAACTACTGATATTTTTTTCCTTCTATACAAATTTAAAAGGAGGTTTCTCTTAGAATACTGTGTTGCCATAATGACACCTGGTTTCACCTGAAGTTAACTAATCTCAAATATTGAGTTAAGCAATGCATTTTTCTTATGGAAATGTTTGTCTTAAGCTATGTTAATGTACTATGCATTTACCCCAGATTCTGTCTTCAAGTCAGTTCTGCCTAATGGCTCCGAACCTACTTGAAAAAACCAGTATGTTATACTCAGATATTGTTCCCCTAATCTATGAAAGAGGAACTCCGCAGGTCAGTAGGTGCCCAATATGCTACTGGAGATCACTGGAGAAATAACTCCAGAAAGAATGAAGGGATGAAGCCAAAGCAAAAACAATACCCAGCTGTGGATGTGACTGGTGATACAAGCAAGGTCCGATGCTGTAAAGAGCAATATTGCATAGGAACCTGGAAAGTCAGGTCCATGAATCAAGGCAAATTGGAAGTGGTCAAACAAGAGACGGCAAGAGTGAACATGGACATTCTAGGAATCAGCCAACTAAAATGGACTGGAATGGGTGAATTTAACTCAGATGACCATTTTATCTACTACTGCAGGCAGGAATCCCTCAAAAGAAATAGAGTAGCCATCATGGTCAACAAAAGAGTCCAAAATGCAGTACTTGGATGCAATCTCAAAAACGGCAGAATGATCTCTGTTCGTCTCCAAGGCAAACCATTCAATATCACAGTTATCCAAGTCTATGCCCCAACCAGTAATGCTGAAGAAGCTGAAGCTGAAGGCTTCTATGAAGACCTACAAGACCTTTTAGAACTAACACCCAAAAAAGATGTCCTTTTCATTATAGGGGACTGGAATGCAAAAGTAGGAAGTCAAGAAAACACCTGGAGTAACAGGCAAATTTGTCCTTGAAATACAGAATGAAGCAGGGCAAAGACTAATAGAGTTTTGCAAAGAAAATGCACTGGTCATAGCAAACACCCTCTTCCAACAACACAAGAGAAGAGTCTACACATGGACATCACCAGATGGTCAAGCCAAAATCAGATTGATTATATTCTTTGCAGCCAAAGATGGAGAAGCTCTATACAGTCAGCAAAAACAAGACCAGGAGCTGACTGTGGCTCAGATCATGAACTCCTTATTGCCAAATTCAGACTCAAATTGAAGAAAGTAGGGAAAACCGCTAGACCATTCAGGTATGACCTTAATCAAATCCCCTATGGTTATACAGTGAAAGTGAGAAATAGATTTAAGGGCCTACATCTGATAGATAGAGTGCCTGATGAACTATGGAATGAGGTTCGTGACATTGTACAGGAGACAGGGATCAAGACCATCCCCATGGAAAAGAAATGCAAAAAGGCAAAATAGCTGTCTGGGGAGGCCTTACAAATAGCTGTGAAAAGAAGAGAGGCAAAAAGCAAAGGAGAAAAGGAAAGATAAGCATCTGAATGCAGAGTTCCAAAGAACAGCAAGAAGAGATAAGAAAGCCTTCTTCAGCGATCAGTGCAAAGAAATAGAGGAAAAGAAACAGAATAGGAAAGACTAGAGATCTCTTCAAGAAAATTAGAGATACCAAGGGAACATTTCATGCAAAGATGGGCTCGATAAAGGACAGAAATGGTCTGGACCTAACAGAAGCAGAAGATATTAAGAAGAGGTGGCAAGAATACACAGAAGAACTGTACAAAGAAGATCTTAACGACCCAGATAACCATGATGGTGTGATCACTCACCTAGAGCCAGACGTCTTGGAATGTGAAGTCAAGTGGGCCTTGGAAAGCATCGCTACGAACAAAGCTAGTGGAGGTGATGGAATTCCAGTTGAGCTATTTCAAATCCTGAAAGATGATGCTGTGAAAGTGCTGCACTCAATATGCCAGCAAATTTGGAAAACTCAGCAGTGGCCACAGGACTGGAAAAGGTCAGTTTTCATTCCAGTGCCTAAGAAAGGCAATGCCAAAGAATGTTCAAATTACCGCACAATTGCACTCATCTCACATGCGAGTAATGCTCAAAATTCTCCAAGCCAGGCTTCAGCAATACGTGAACCGTGAACTTCCTGATGTTCAAGCTGGTTTTCGAAAAGGCAGAGGAACCAGAGATCAAATTGCCAACATCTGCTAGATCATGGAAAAAGCAAGAGAGTTCCAGGAAAAACATCTACTTCTGCTTTGACTATGCCAAAACCTTTGTCTGTGTGGATCACAATAAACTGTGGAAAATTCTGAAAGAGATGGGAATACCAGACCACCTAACCTGCCTCTTGAGAAGTCTGTATGCAGGTCAGAAAGCAGCAGTTAGAACTGGACATGGAACAACAGACTGGTTCCAAATAGGAAAAGGAGTCCGTCAAGGCTGTATATTGTCACCCTGCTTATTTAACTTCTATGCAGAGTACATCATGAGAAAACGCTGGGCTGGAAGAAACACAAGCTGGAATCAAGATTGCTGGGAGAAATATCAATAACCTCAGATATGCAGATGACACCACCCTTATGGCAGAAAGTGAAGAGGAACTCAAAAGCCTCTTGATGAAAGTGAAAGAGGAGAGTGAAAAAGTTGGCCGAAAGCTCAACATTCAGAAAACAAAGATCATGGCATCTGGTCCCATCACTTCATGGCAAATAGATGGGGAAACAGTGGAAACAGTGTCAGACTTTATTTTTTGGGGCTCCAAAATCACTGCAGATGGTGACTGAAGCCATGAAATTAAAAGGTGCTTACTCCTTGGAAGGAAAGTTATGACCAACCTCGATAGCATATTCAAAAGCAGAGATGTTACTTTGCCGACTAAGGTCCGTCTAGTCAAGGCTATGTTTTCCAGTGGTCATGTATGGATGTGAGAGTTGGACTGTGAAGAAGGCTGAGCGTCGAAGAATTGATGCTTTTGAACTGTGGTGTTGGAGAAGACTCATGAGAGTCCCTTGGACTGCAAGGAGATCCAACCTGTCCATTCTGAAGGAGATCAGCCCTGGGATTTTTTTGGAAGGAATGATGCTAAAGCTGAAACTCCAGTACTTTGGCCACCTCATGCGAAGAGTTGACTCATTGGAAAAGACTCTGATGCTGGAGGGATTAGGGGCAGGAGGAGAAGGGGACGACCAAGGATGAGATGGCTGGATGGCATCACTGACTCGATGGATGTGAGTCTGAGTGAACTCTGGGAGTTGGTGATGGACAGGAGGCCTGGCATGCTGCGATTCATGGGGTCGCAAAGAGTTGGACAAGACTGAGCAACTGAACTGAACTGAACTGATCTAACAGATTGCTGACAAAGCTGATCCTTTTCTCTTGATGCCTTGTAACCGCAGCCTGCCAGAAAGTTTAAGAAATCTTCTGAGGCTCGTGAACAAGCTTCTTCTGTCTCAGCACAGAGCAAAATATCATCTACATATTGTAACACTACCGCTTCAGAGCTATTATAATTTTGTAGATCCCGTCACAAACTTTGTCCAAATAAGTGAGTACTGTCACGAAATCCCTGGGCAAAACTGTCCAGGTTAACTGAGAAGCTGGCTGTGTATGGTCTTCAAAGGCAAAGAGAAATTGACTTTCCTCCGCCAAAGGCACTGAATAGAAGGCATGTTTCAAATCAATTACTGAGAAATATTTGGCTTGTTCAGGAATTTCAGACAATAGAGTATAAGGATTAGGCACCATGGGGGTGTAAAGGAACTACAACCTCATTTATTATTCATAAATCTTGAACTATTCTCCATTTACCATTTGATTTCTTTATACCCAAAATAGGAGTGTTGAATGGACTGTTACAGGGAACTAATAGTCCCTGCTCCTTTAAATTTTTGATGATGAGTTTTAACCCTTCCTTAACCTCAGGTTTCAGTGGATACTGCTTCTTATGTGGAAATAAGTGTGGGTCTTTTGATCTTGACAACTACAGGAATAGCATTTTGTGCTCAACCCACAGGTTTTCCATCAGCCCATATTCTAGGATTTACATTTTGTTCAACTAAAGGGAGAGAAA
>NW_017204386.1:0-5678 GCF_001704415.2 Capra hircus | reverse complement strand
CGCTGCACAGGAAAAGCGAGAGGAACTCATGGGTCGTGCCACCATTCCAAGAGTCCCCCAGATGTCTCAGTCCATTCCAGAGGATCCTGTTTTCCCTGCACTGCTTCGACTTGCACGGCGAGGATCGCGGTGGCAGAGGCGAGGATCGCGGTGGTACGTGGAGAGCCCTGTGGGAAAGCCTCGTCTGAAAGCCTCGAGGGAAAGCACAGATCCTTGATCCACGCGATGGGAAGCGTGACACTGCTGCTACAGCACGGGAGGAAAGCGCACGTGCATGCCCCCACTCGAGACGAGGACTGACTCCCCTGGGGAGACTCCAGAAGCACCTCAAGATGCATGTCAGCCCTGGAGAGGAATCTTCAGGTTCCGGCCCCGACTCCACACAAGGTCTTAGGCCCTGGCATCGACGGGAGAGGAACAGCGACAGGCCCTCTAGCAACTCGCATGGGGACTGGCCTTTACTGAGGTCACCAAGGCGGGTCCATGAGGTCCCCGTCGTAAGTCGAGAGCACCTGCCGCAACTCGGTAAAATCCAGGAGGTTCTCCCCTCCAGGCGAGATGAGGCCCGTTTCCACTGAGGTGTCTCGAGGCTAATCACACGTGACCTCTGGAACTTCCAAAGAGTCTTTCACAGCCATGCTGCAACTCAAGAAGTTCCCCGACATACCCGTCTCCACTCAAGAGGAAGCACGAGGGTCCCGGCCACATCCAGAGGAGCTCCGTTTCCGGCTCGTAGCTCGAGAGGACGGACCGGAAAAAGAATTCCCGCATTCCCATCGCATCTCAAGAGGAGGCGCTCTCCAAAGGAAAGGGGAGAGGAACTGCAGGGTCGTGCCACCATTCCAAGACTCCCCCAGATATCTCAGTCCGTTCCACAGGAACCTGTTTTCCCTGCACTGCCTCGGCTTTCACGCCGAGGATCGACTCACACCACCGGGACACGTGGGACAGCGCTGTGGGAAAGCCTCGTGGGAAAGACTCGAGGGAAAGCCACAGATCCCTTGGTCCACGCAAGGGAAGCGTGACACTGCTGCTACAGCTCGGGAGGAAAGCGCACGTGCATGCCCCCACTCGAGACGAGGACTGACTCCCTGGGAGACTCAGGAAGTACCCCAAGATCCATGTCAGCACTGGAGAGGAATCCTCAGGTTCCGGCACCGACTTCACTCAAGGTCTTATGCCGGGGTCCAGCCCGGTGGATCCAGGGAATTCGAAGGGTGGACGGCATTGGGGTGGAAAGACTTGTTTATTTATTAATGTAAGATTAGATTAGGAAACTATAGTATAGTAAGAAGATTAAGTGGAGTAAGAGGGCTGAATAGCTTGGTTTACACGGACGGCCAATAAAATTCCAGACAAGGAATTTGCACCACCTACGTTGGCCACCGGCGCCGCTTGAATATCTAAGGGTGCCTCGCCTTAAGCTCCCTTTCGTGCGGGTCTTAACAGCCAGGGCAAGTAAGTAGACCTGGCGAGCCTCCGCACTCCAGGTGGAGATTCAGCCTGAAGTTAAAGTAAAGAGCAGAGAGAAGGAAAGGTAGAGAAGAAGAAAGAGAGAGAAAGACACGGGGGGAGCCAGAGTCCCAAGAAACCAGGCTGAGAGACTAGTTCGAGAATCTGGTCCGAGAAATTGGCCCCGGCCCCTGGCCTCCTCCTTTATTGTTCAGAAGGTCTTTTATACTTTTGATAAAACATGGAGATCAATGGATAACACAAAATTATGTAGTGTTCGCAATCCAGATTCTTTCTGTATATCATTTTGTATACAAAAGGTCTCAGGTGATTTACATTATCTTCTGGCCAAGAGGCTTGTTAACACTTTTTGGCTCTCTTCCTTAATGAATGTTAATTTTGTTTCCCCTGAAGTGTTTTTCTTTAATCTGCATCTCCTTAAAGCATTAAAGTTACATCTCTATAGAACAAAGGTGCAGTGGGTTATAACAAAGAAGGTACTTAACTCAAAGTTCTAATGTTGCTAATACCAGGTCTACTACTTGTTTTTCTATATACCAACTATATCTAAAAATAAAGGATATGAAAATTTGGCAGCAAGCATTGACCCAAAAAATGAAACTTTTAATCAGTCCTATTCTAAAGATTTTGACTCCTCTGAAGCTCCTGCATTCCTAGGATGTTTTAAGCTTCCTGTGCCTCCTGCGGTCAGGAGGCCTCAAACAATCACAAGCGCAGCTGTACGAGTCCTACAGGCAGGCTAGAAAGCCATCAGAGGGTTTTTGGATTGAAACACTCTTTCAAATGCAGAAGACTAATGCCCTGAATTGACTTTTTCCAGAAAAGGTCAGAAGAGTGAAAAAGCAGAGCACAAAAACCGGCAGATTTTTGTTGGGGTACATGCTTAAAAATTTCCAGAGGGGTCCCTGAAGTCTGAGCACGCCTTGCGTATGTCAGCTTCCTTCCTCATAACCTTGTCACGGGCGGGCTTCCTCACACTGGCTCCGGCAGTCTTAGGCCCCGGCATCGACGGGAGAGGAATCCCGAGAGGCCCCGAGCAACTCGTAAGGGGAATGGCCTTTCCTGAGGCCACCAGAGCGTGTCCCTGAGGTTCCCGTCGTAAGTCGAGAGCACCTGCCGCAACTCGAGAAAATCAAGGAGGTTCTCCCCACCAGGCGAGATGAGGCCCATTTCCGCTGAGGCGTCTCGAGGCTCATCACACCTACCCTCTGGAACTTACAAAGGGTCCTTCAGACCCATGCTGCAACTCAAGAAGTTCCCCTACATACCCGACTCCACTCGAGAGGAAGCACGAGAGTCCCGCCCACATCCAGAGGAGCCCCTTTTCCGCCTCCTTGCTCGAGAGGAGGGATCCTTTCCTGCCTGGTAGGGAAAGAATTCCTGGCGTTCCCATCGCATCTCACGAGGAGGCGCTCTCCACAGGAAAGTCGAGAGGAACTCCAGGGTCGTGCCACCATTCCAGAGGCCCCCAGATGTCTCAGTCCATTCCAGGGAAACCTGTTTTCCCTGCACTGCCTCGACTTTCAAGCCGAGGGATCGACTCACACCATTGTGGAACGTGAGGACAGCCCTGTGGGAAAGCCTCGTGGGAAAGCCTCATGGGAAAGCGAGGGAAAGCCACAGATCCCTTGATCCACGCGAAGGGAAGCGTGACCCTCTTCTACAGCTCGGGAGGTAAGCGCACGTGCATTCGCCGACTCGAGACGAGGACTGATTCACCTGGAGAGACTCCAGAAGTACCCCAACATCCATGTCAGCACTGGAGAGGAATCCTCAGGTTCCGGCACCGACTCCACAGAAGGTCTTAGGCCCTGGCATCGAAGGAAGAGGAACCCTGAGAGGCCCCCGAGCAACTCGCCTGGGACTGGCCTTTCCTGAGTCCACGAGAGCGGGTCCCTGAAGTCCCCGTCGAAAGTCGAGAGCACCTGCCGCAACTCGAGAAAATCCAGGAGGTTCTCCCCTCCAGGCGAGATGAGGCCCATTTCCGCTGAGGCGTCTCGAGGATAATCACACCTAACCCCTGGAACTTCCAAAGGGTCCTTCACACCCTTGCTGCAACTCAAGAAGTTCCTCGACATACCCGTCTCCACTCGAGAGGAAACACGAGCATCCCGCGCACATCCTGAGGAGCCCCGCATCTGCCTCTTAGCTCGAGCGGAGGGATCCTTTCCCTGTGTGTTCGGGAAAGAATACCCGGCGTTCCCGGCACATCTCAAGACGAGGTGCTCTCCACAGGAAAGGCGAGAGGAACTCCAGGGTCATGCCACCATTCCCAGAGTCCCCAGATGTCTCAGTCCATTCCAGGGAAAACCTGCTTTCCCTGCACTGCCTCGACTTTCAAGCCGAGTATCGACTCACACCACGGTGGCACGTGGGACAGCCTGTGGGAAAGCCTCGTGGGAAAAGCCTCGAAAGCCTCGAGGGAAAGCCCAGATCCCTTGATCCACAAGAAGGAAAGCGTGACACTGCTGCTACAGCTCGGGAAGAAAGCGCACGTGCATGCCCCCCCCCCCCGAGACGAGGACTGACTCCCCTGGGGAGACTCCAGAACTACCCCAAGATCCATGTCAGCACTGGAGAGAAATGCTCAGGATCCGGCGCCTACTTCACACAAGGTCTTAGGCCCGGCATCGACGGGAGAGGAATCCCGAGAGGCCCCCAAGCAACTCACATGGGGACTGGCATTTCCTGAGGCCACCAGAGCGGGTCCCTGAGGTCCCCGTCGTAAGTCGAGAGCACCTGCCGCAACTCGAGAAAATTCAGGAGGTTCTCCCCTCCAGGAGAGATGAGGCCCATTTCCGCTGAGGCGTCTCGAGGCTAATCACACCTAAACTCTGGAACTTCCGAAGGGTCCTTCACACCCTTGCTGCAACTCAAGAAGTTCCCCGACATACCCAAGAGTCCCGCCCACATCCAGAGGAGCCCGTTTCCGCCTCCTAGCTCGGGGGAGGAGGATCCTTTCCCTGCGTGGGCGGGAAAGAATTCCCGGCGTTCCCGTCGCATCTCAAGAGGAGGCGCTCTCCACAGGAAAAGTCGAGAGGAACTCCAGGGTCGTTCCACCATTCCCTGAGCCCCCAGATGTCTCAATCCATTCCAGGGAAACCTGTTTTCCTTGCACTGCCTCGACTTTCAAGCCGAGGATCGACTCACACCACGGTGGCAGGTGGGACAGCCCTGTGGGAAAGCCTCCTGGGAAAGCCTCGTGTGAAAGCCTCGTGGGAAAGCCTCTAGGGAAAGCCACAGATCCCTTGATCCTCGCGAAGGGAAGCGTGACTCTGCTGATACAGCTTGGGAGGAAAGCGCACGTGCATGCCCCGACTCGATAGGAGGACTGACTCCCCTGTGGAGACTCCAGAAGTACCCGAAGATCCATGTCAGCACTGGGGAGGAATCCTCAGGTTCCGGCAACGACTACACACAAGGTCTTAGACCCCGACATCGACGGGAGAGGAATCCCGAGAGGCCCACGAGCAACTCCCATGGGGATTGGCCTTTCCTGAGGCCAACAGAGCGGGTCCCTGAGGTCCCCCATTATAAGTCGAGAGCACCTGCCGCAACTCGAGAAAATCCAGGAGATTCTCCCCTCCAGGCGAGATGAAGCCGATTTTCGCTGAGGCTTCTCGAGGCTATCACACTTAACCTCTGGAACTTCCAAAGGGTCCTTCACACCGTTGCTGCAACTCAAGAAGTTCCCCGACATACCCGTCTCCACTCGAGAGGAAGCACGAGAGTCCGCCCACATCCAGAGGAACCCTTTGCCGCCTCCTAGCTCGAGAGGAGGGATCCTTTCCCTGCGTGTTCGGGAAAGAATTCCGGTGTTCCCGTCGCATCTCAAGAGGAGGCGCTCTCCACAGGAAAGGCGAGAGGAACTCCAGGGTCGTGCCACCCATTCCCAGAGTCCCCCAGATGTCTCAGTCCATTCCAGGGAAACCTGTTTTCCCTGCACTGCCTTGACTTTCAAGCCGAGGATCGACTCACACCACGGTGGCACGTGGGACAGCCCTGTTGGAAAGCCTCGTGGGAAAGCCTAGAGGGAAAGCCACAAATCCCTTGATCCACGCCGAAGGGAAGCGTGACACCTGCTGCTACAGCTCAGGAGGAAAGCGAACTTGCAAGCCGCCACTCGAGAGAGGACTGACTCCCCTGGGGAGACTCCAGAAGTACCCGAAGATCTATGTCATCACTGGAGAGGAATCCTCAGGTTC
>NW_017204385.1:0-5679 GCF_001704415.2 Capra hircus | reverse complement strand
TTTTAAGCTTCCTGTGCCTCCTGCGGTCAGGAGGCCTCAAACAATCACACTCGCAGAGTCCTGCAGGCAGGCTAGAAAGCCATCGAAGGGGTTTTTGGATTGAAACACTCTTTCAAATGCAGAAGACTAAAGCCCTGAATTGACTTTTTCCAGAAAATGTCACAGAGTGGAAAAGCAGAGCACAAAAGCCGGCAGATTTTTTGGGGTACATGCTTAGGAATTTCCAGAGGGGTCCCTGAAGTCTGAGCACGCCTTGCGTATGTCAGTTTCCTTCCTCATGACCTTGTCACGGGCGGGATTCCTCACACTGGCTTCCGGCATCTCCCCCTTCTTTATTATTTTTTAAAAAAATTAGGTGCAGATCAGTCGCGAGATTCTGAATGCTCTGCCGAAGAGTCCTGACAACACAAGGAAGCACGATTACAAGGAGCAGGATTATGGCACCCACAGCAACATAGCTAGAAACAGTAGTCAGAAGAGTTTTTCCAGAAATGAAGTCAGAGAAGGTGTGGAAAAAGTCATTGGCTTCTCCTGCGGCAGTAAAATCTAATCGAGAGTGTTCCAAGGTCTGAATCTGATTATGAAGTTTCCCTAAGTCTAAACTAATATCTGAGCTGTTCCAAACACCTAAAATATGATTTTTGACTCTCTCCCATTCAAAATCTGTCTCATTTACTTTCAGGGATGTAACACATATCCACCGGTAATCAGCATGACATGAAAGAGCCATTTTCACTTTCAGACTCTGTAATTCAGTCCCAATATGCATTACTGCTTCTTCTAAGGCATCAACCCTTATTTCTAGCTTCCTATCTATAATTTCCTGGGTTGCCAGCGTTAAAGAAACATTTTTGGATACGGTATCAACATATTGGGCAGTATGCACTTGTTGAGACAATGACAATGCCGCCACAGTAACAGACAATGCCGCCACAGTAACAGAAGTAATTGCAGTTATCAAGCCGAATATTCCCAAAACAAGTAAGCCCACAAACCGTCGTGTCCGCATTAAATCTTGTAGCCGTTGCAGTACAGCTAGGCCATGGTTATCATACCAATACGTGGCTACAGTTACAGGTACCATGAGATAGGACGGACGTTTTAAAACCATGAAAGAGCAAATTTTATATTGAGGAGTTAAACAGGATGAAAGCATACATTGTTCACAAGACACTACATGGGGTCCACCTGTATAATTCAATTGTATGTTAAGTCTTTCAGAATCATTAGTGAAAAGAAAAACATAAGGAGAGGGTAAACAAGCTAAAATAGAGTAGGTAGAGGTATTCTTTGGTCGGATTAAAATAATAGGGGCGGTGGCTGCAAGGGCTCTCCAAATTTCTGGCTGCCAAAAGGTTTTACCTCTAGTCGTATAAGACAGCATAGGGGGTACAAATTGGTTATGATGCCGTCTGGTGGCAACTAACGGCCAAGAAACTGAATATTTTTCCAATTATCCAATCTATTGATAAAGCCATCGTCAGACTCAGGGTCTTGACCTGGATTTGGGTTGCTCCAGTCCTGAATTGCACAATTTCTTCCTCCCGGCATATTGTAATCTATTTTCGAGTTATAAATACAAGACTTCCAAATCGGATATCCTGAATGATCATCTATAGTTTTCCAAATAACATCTGAGGGAGAACATCGTCACAATTTGGATAGTCTGATGGAGTTTTGAGAGACAAGGACTTATAGGGCCAAGGACCCCAGGCATATGGGCTCGCAATATCCAAGCAGACCGATCCCTCTTTAGATGCAAATTTAGAGGTTGGGGAATCTGTCATAAACTGCTTTTGTGGAGGCTCCAACGCATCCTGTCTTGGTAAAGAAATCTCCTGTAAGGCCAGGAGGAAAATTAAAGCAAACAGGAAAATCATCTGCTAGTCCTTTAAAGGTATAATTGAAATTAATAGGGTATTGGTCTTTTGTATAGGAAGTATAGAGATCCTCCCAAAAGGCGAGGCTGGTCTGTACTAACTCGTATGGGGTCACTGTTCCAAGTAACACTTGGAAAGTTGGAGGAGGGAGAAACGCCCAATATTGGTTGGAATGGGAGCAGCGCTTACCTGGCAAGAGAGCAAGGCAAGCATGGCAATAAACACCTTTTCAGGAGAGACTGACGATCCCTGTAGGGTAGCTATCCCCTGTGCCTGGCGACAGAGGGCTTTAATCTGTCCCCAGGTAGGTAAGGAGGCTTGTTGGGTTGACTGAGCTGGGCGTCCTAATGGATTCCTGCGAGGCAAAAAATCAGGGGGCGCAATATCCTGTATCTGAAGTCGTGACATCTGTCCAGTGGGTGGCTCCGCTCCTCGCCTATCCGGGATCTCCAATGTCAGCTGTCCTGGGGTCAGCGCATTTCCCGTGCTGGCGGGGGGAGCGGAGGAAGAGGGAGTTTCTTCCTTTTTAGAGATCGCGGTGGCGGGGGATTCTGATATCCGGGGAGCTGAGACATGGCGAATTAGTCTGTCTGGAACCCAAATCGGAGGCGTCCGCGTCCTGTGGAAAAACAAGCATACCCTCGCCACTGGTTAATAAGGGGTCAGGACCTTTCCATTGTCCGGAGAGAAGGTCCCTCCATTTTACTAATGGTTTTGCATTCAATTGCTCTGGGCACCAATGGCGAAGCATTGCAGTGTTTCCGGATGAATCAGTATTTAAGTTATTTATTACGAAAAGAGCATGTTTCAAAATCTGATGGGGGGAACTATATTTAAATTCCCCTTCTTTTAGTTTTTGAATATGGATTTTCAGTGTTTGATGTGCTCTTTCCACAATGGCTTGTCCTTGCGGGTTATAAGGGATGCCGGTGTTATGTTTAATTTGAAATCTTGTACAGAATTGCTGAAAAGATTTAGAAGTGTAAGCAGGGGCATTATCAGTTTTTAAAGCTTTTGGCAAGCCCAGATAGGAAAAGCATGTAAAAAGATGTTGTATTACATCTTTTACTGCTTCCCCTGTACGAGCAGTGGCAATAATAACATGAGAGAAGGTATCTACAGTTACATGAACAAAAGACAGTTTTCCAAACGAAGAGACATGGGTTACATCCATTTGCCAGAGTGCATTAGGTTTGAGACCCGCGAGGGTTAACTCCCAGAGGCAAAGCATTCACGGTAGTAGGACAATGTGAACAAGAACGAACAATCTCTCGGGCAGATTCTCGAGGAATTTGAAACTGGTATCGTAAGGCAGTGCATTCTGATGATGAAGTGAGTGAGAAGCTCGAGCTTCTTCAAAAACAGAAGCCACTGAAATCCTGGTTAACGAATCTGGCCAATTCATTGAGAGCATTTAAAGGGCCAGGCAGGCAGGAATGAGGCTCGAATGTGGCCGATAAAAACGCCCGATTTCTTTTCCAAATTTGCTGCTGCAGTCTAGTTAACAAATGGTAGATAGCGGTTTTGTTTTCAGGGCAAAAACTGCAGTCTCAATGTGTGGAAACAGCCTGACCACATACTGAGAGTCAGAATAAAGTTAAATTCTTTCTCTGCAAACATAACAAAGGCCTCAATAACAGCTGTGATTTCAGCTCTTTGAGCTGAAGTTTCTTGTGTTTCCAAAAGTTTCTGATGATCTCTCCATCAGTAAAGACTACCTGAGCATCTGAAATAGGGAACTGTTTACACCGGACAGGAAAAATAACTGGATGGTTAGACATAAAATTTAGCAAAACATTGTGAGGGTAAATGATGCAAAATTTTGACCACAGTAATTCCCTATAGCAATCTGCCAGTCTTCATCAAACATTTAGAAGAGCATCAAGCTACTCCTTATTATATGGAATTACAATCTCTGATGGCTCCTTACCAAAACAATTCAATGCTCCGCTTCCTTCCTTTTAGCATTAATGTGGCAATTGAACCAGGATAAGAAGCCACGACTTTTTTAGCTTGGGTGGGAAGATGGATCCATTCTAAAGGGCCGCCTTGCCACAGAACTCCCGTAGGCGCCACTGGAGTAGCTAGGCAAAGGAACTGCCAAGTCATCGTCAAATCAATTCTTTTTACATAGCTATTCGATAAGGCTGCTTCTACTTTGCCTAGGCTTCTTGAGCCTCAGCTGTTAATTGTCTTTTAGAGGTTGGATCAGGATCCCCGCGTAAAATGTTAAAAAGAGGTTTTAATTCGGCAGTGGTTAATTTTTAAATATGGCCTAATCCAATTAATATCACCTAAAAGTTTTTGATAATCATTTAAAGTAATAGATGGTCTTTTCTCAATTGCAACGGGGTATGAGTCACCGTTTCCGAATTTATGACTCTCCCTAAGTAAGTTATGGGCGGATTGATTTGAATTTTTTCTGGGGCAATTTTTAGGCTTCTGTCTGTCAATGCCTGGCGTCAGGTCCTGGAGGACAGTTTTGCAGGTGAACTCTATCAGGATGAGCTATTAAAATATCATCCATATAGTGAATCATATATACTGTTCATATTTAACCCTAATATCTTGTAGAGCGGCATTAACAAATTTTTTGGCATAAGGTAGGGCTATTTTTCATTCCCTGAGGCAAAACTTTCCACTGAAACCTTAAGTAAGGCTGCTTAAGATTTTCTGATGGCAGACTAAAAGGCAAATCGCTTTTTATCTTCAGGATTTAAGGGAATAGTGAAAAAAACAATCTTGTAAATCAATAACAATTATATTATATCCCTCTGGAACGGCTACTGGGGAAGGGAGCCCAGGCTGTAAGGCCCCCATGTCCTCCATGGTGGCATTAATAGCTCTCAAATCCTGTAAAAGTCGCCGTTTACCAGATTTTTTCTTAATGACAAAAATAGGAGTGTTCCAGGGGCTATTGGAGGGCTCAATATGTCCCAATTCTAATTGTTCAAAGATTAATGCTTTAGCTGCCAGTAATTTTTCCTTATGCAGAGGCCATTGTTCTACCCACACCGGATCTTGAGATTTCCATGTAATGGGGTCGGCAGCAAAAAACAATGGCCTCCATTATAAATTTGGATATCCCAATCCAGCACGTAACTTGCGAGGAGTTGGGCAAATTGGCTCAATTATCCCTGTCTGTTGTTTACCCAATCCTTTTGATGGATCATAGCCCATCTGCAACATCTGAGAGGTCACTTTATCATCAGGGCTAAAAAGTAACACTCCCATTTGAGACAGCACGTCCCTCCCCCACAGGGTAAAGGGGAGTGAAGGACTACATACGGTTGGAAAGTTCCACGGGTATCCTCAAATTGCCAATCTAAAATTTTTGCACTTTTGGCTACTGTGGGGGCTCTTCCTATCCCCACCAAGTTATTTTCAGTAGTATGTGTGGGCCAGGAGCTGGGCCAGTCTTTTCCTGAAATGCAAGAAACGTCTGCTCCTGTGTCTAATAACCCCACAATAGACTTGCCATTAATCAGAATAGTTTTCATAGGACGTTTCTGAGTAATTTCTGTTATCCAAAAAACCATATCACTAGACCCAAATCCTTTATCCTGCCTTTCATTCTGAGTAGCTGTTGTGCCCAATTGCAGTGTGTAAGCAAAAGCAAAAGTTGGGCTATTCTTTGTCCTGATGTATTTGCGAAAGTTTTTAATTGGGGGTGAAATCATTATCTGGATTTCTCCTGTATAATCTGAGTCAATTACTCCAGGGATGATTGTGAGACCTTGCATAGCTAAGGAACTTCTGCCTAGTATAATTCCTAGTAAACCTGTTGGTAATTGCGGCC
>NW_017204384.1:0-5679 GCF_001704415.2 Capra hircus | reverse complement strand
GCTAATCACACCTAACCTCTGGAACTTCCAAAGGGTCCTTCACACCATAGCTGCAACTCAAGAAGTTCCAGAGAGACCCGTCGCCACTACATAGGAATCACCAGGGTACCACCCACATCCAGAGGAGCCCCAATTCCCCCTCCTGGCTCAATGTGAGGGATCCTTTCCCTGATTGGCCGGAAAAATTCCTGTCGTACCTGTCGCATCTCAAGAGGAGGCACGCTCCGCAAGAAAGGTGAGAGGAACTCCAGGGTCGTTCCACCATTCCAAGAGTCCCCCAGATGTCTCAGTCCTTTCCAGAGGAACTTGTTTACCCTTCACTGCCTCGACGTTCACGGGGAGGACTGACTCACACGATGGTGGCACGTGGGACAGCCCTGTGGGAAAGCCTCGTGGGAAAGCCTCGTGGGAAAGCCTCGAGGGAAAACAAGAAACCCCTTGATCAACCCAACGGGAAAATTGACTGTGCTCCTAATGCTCGGGAGAAAAGCGCACGTGCATGCCCCCATTGGAGATGAAGATGACTACCCTGTGGAGACTCCAGTAGTACCCCAAGATCCATGTCAGCACTGGGAGAGGAAACCTCAGGTTCGGGCACCGATTCCAAACAAGGTCTTAGGCCCCGTCATCGACCGGAGAGGAATCCCGAGAGGCCCCTTAGCAACTCCAAGTCGACTGGCATTACCTGAGCGGACCAGAGCGGGTTACATAAGTCCCGGTCGTAACTGGAGAGCACCTGCTGACACTCGAGAAAACCCAGGAGGTTCTCCCCTGCAGTCGAAATGAGGCCCATTTCCGCTGAGGCGTCTCGAGTCTAATCACACCTAACCTCTGGAACTTCCAAAGGTCCTTCACACCCTTGCTGCAACTCAAGAAGATCCCCGACATACCCCTCTCCACTCGAGAGGAAGAACAAGAGTCCCGACCACATCCAGAGGAGCCCCGTTTCAGCCTCGTACCTCGCGGTCAGGTATCCTTTCCCTGTATGTTCCGGAAAGAATTCCCGGTGTTCCCGTCGCATCTCATGAGGAGGCGCTCTCCACAGGAAAGGCGAGAGAAACTCCAGTGTCGTGCCATCATTCCAAGAGTCCCCCAGATATCTCAGTGTGCCGGTGTCCAGCCACGCTGCATCCAGGGAATTCGACGGATGGACGGCGTTGACGTGGAAAGTCTTGTGTATTTATTAATGTAAGATTAGATTAAGAAATTATAGGGTAGTAAGAAGATTAACTGGAGGAAAAAGGCTGAATAGCTAGGTTTACGCGGAAGGCCAATAAAATTCCCGACAAGGAATTTTCTGGCGGACTCTGGGAATGGTGGCACGACCCTCGAGTTCCTCTGTGACTTTCACACTAGGCTTTCCCACAGGGCTTTCCCACGAGTCTTATCCACAGGGCTGTCCCATGTGCCACCGTGGTGTGAGTCGATCCTCGGCTTGAAAGTCGAGGCAGGGCAGGGAAAACAGGTTTCCCTGGAATGGACTGAGACATCTGGGGGACTCTGGGAATGGTTGCACGACCCTGGAGTTCCTCTCGCCTTTCCTGTGGAGAGCACCTCCTCTTGAGATGCGACGGGACGCCGGGAATTCTTTCACGACCACGCAGGGAAAGGATCCCTCCTCTCGAGCTAGGAGGCGGAAACGTGGCTCCTCTGGATGTGGGCGGGACTCTCGTTCTTCCTCTCGAGTGGAGACGGGTATGTCGGGGATCTTACTGAGTTGCAGCAAGGGTGTGAAGGACCCTTTGGAAGTTCCAGAGGTTAGGTGTGATTAGTCTCGAGACGCCTCAGCGGAAATGGGCCTCATCTCGCCTGGAGGTGAGAACCTCCTGGATTTTCTCGAGTTGCGGCAGGTGCTCTCGACTTACGACGGGGACCTCAGGACACGCTCTGGTGGCCTCAGGAAAGGCCAGTCCCCATGCGAGTTGCTCTGGGCCTCTCGGGATTCCTCTCCCCTCGATGCCGGGGCCAAAGATCTTGTGTGGAGTCGGTGCCGGAACCTGAGGATTCCTCTCCAGTGCTGACATGGATCTTGGGGTACTTCTGGAGTCTCTCCAGGGGAGTCAGTCTTCGTCTCGAGTGGGGGCATACATTTGCGCTTTCCTCCCGAGCTGTAGCAGCAGTGTCACGCTTCCCTTCGCGTATATCAAGGGATCTGTGGCTTTCCCTCGAGTCTTTCCCACGAGGCTTTCCCATGAGGCTTTCCCACAGGGCTGTCCCACGTGGCACCGTGGTGTGAGTCGAACCTCGGCTTGAAAGTCGAGGCAGTGCAGGGAAAACAATGGACTGAGACATCTAGGGGACTCTGGGAATGGTGGCACGACCCTGGAGTTCCTCTCGCCTTTCCTGTGGAGAGCACCTCCTCTTGAGTTGCGACGGGAACACGGGGAATTCTTTCCCCACCACGCAGGGAAAGGATCCCTCCTCTCGAGCTAGGAGGCGGAAACGGGCTCCTCTGGATGTGGCGGGACTCTCGTGCTTCCTCTCGAGTGGAGACGGGTATGTCGGGGAACTTCTTGAGTTGCAGCAAGGGTGTGAAGGACGCTTTGGAAGTTCCAGATGTCAGATGTGATTAGCCTCGAGACGCCTCGGCGGAAATGGGCCTCATCTCTCCTGGAGGGGAGAACCTCCTGGATTTTCTCGAGTTGCGGCTGGTGCTCTCGACTTACGACGGGGACCTCAGGGACCCGCCATGCTGGCATCAGGAAAGGCCAGTCCCCATGCGAGTTGCTTGGGGTCTTCTGGGGATTCCTCTCCCGTCGATGCTGGTGCCTAAGACCTAGTGTGGAGTTGTTGCCGGAACCTGAGGATTCCTCTCCAGTGCTGACATGGATCTTGGGGTACTTCTGGAGTCTCCCCAGGGGAGCCAGTCCTCGTCTCGAGATGGGGCATGCACGTGCGATTTCCTCCCAAGCTGTAGCAGCAGTATCACGCTTCCCTTCGCGTGGATCAAGGGATCTGTGGCTTTCCCTGAGGCTTTCACAGGAGGCTTTCACACGAAGTTTTCCCACAGGGCTGTCCCACGTGCCACCGTGGTGTGAGTCGATCCTCGGCTTGAAAGTCGATGCAGTGCAGGGAAAACAGGTTTCCCTGGAATGGACTGAGACATCTGGGGACTCTGGGAATGGTGGCACGACCCTGGAGTTCCTCTCGCCTTTCCTGTGGAGAGCGCCTCCTCTTGAGAAGCGACGGGAACGCGGGGAATTCTTTCCCGACCACGCAGGGAAAGGATCCCTCCTCTCGAGCTAGGAGGGGGAAACGGGGCTCCTCTGGATGTGGGCGGAACTCTCGAGCTTCCTCTCGAGTGGAGACGGGTATGTCGGGGAACTTCTTGAGTTGCAGCAAGGGTTGAAGGACCCTTTGGAAGTTCCCGAGGTTAGGTGTGATTAGCCTCGAGACGGCTCAGCGGAAATGGGCGTCATCTCGCCTGGAGGAGAGAACCTCCTGGATTTTCTCGAGTTGCGGCAGGTGCTCTCGACTTACCACGAGGACCTCAGGGACCCTCTCTGGTGGCCACAGGAAAGGCCAGTCCCCATGCGAGTTGCTCGGGGGCCTCACGGGATTCCAATCCCGTCGATGCCAGGGCCTAAGACCTTGCGTGGAGTCGGTGCCGGAACCTGAGGATTCCTTTCCAGTGCTGACATGGATCTTGGGGTACTTCTGGAGTCTCCCCAGCGGAGTCAGTCCTCGTCTCGAGTGGGGGATGCACGTGCGCTTTCATCCCTATTTGTAGCAGCAGTGTTGCGCTTCCCTTCGCGTCAATCAATGGTTCTGTGGCTTTTCCTCGAGGCTTTCCCACGAGGCTTTCCCACAGGGCTGTCCCACGTGCCACCGTGGTGTGAGTCGATCCTCGGCTTGAAATTGGAGGCAGTGAAGGGAAAACAGGTTTCCCAAGAATGGACTGAGACATCTCGGGAACTCTGGGAATGGTGGCAGGACCCTGGAGTTCCTCTCCTTTCCTGTGGAGAACGCCTCCTCTTGAGATGCGACGGAAACGCCGGGAATTCTTTCCCCACCACGCAGGGAAAGGATCCCTCCTCTCGATCTTGGAGGCGGAAACGGGGCTCCTCTGGATGTGGGCGGGACTCTCGTGCTTCCTCTCGAGTGGAGACTGGTTTGTCGGGGAACTTCTTGAGTTGCAGCAAGGGTGTGAAGGACCCTTTGGAAGTTCCAGTTGTCAGATGTGATTAGCCTCGAGACGCCTCAGCGGAAATGGGCCTCATCTCTCCTGGAGGGAGAACCTCCTGGATTTTCTCGAGTTGCGGCAGGTGCTCTCCACTTACGACGGGGACCTCAGGGACCCGCCCTGGTTGCCTCAGGAAAGGTCAGTCCCCATGCAGTTGCTCGGGGGCCTCTCGGGATTCCTCTCCCGTCGATGCCGGGGCCTTAGACCTTGTGTGGAGTCGGTGCCAGATCCTGAGGATTCCTCTCCAGTGCTGACATGGATCTTGAGGTACTTCTGGAGTCTCCCAGGGTAGACAGTCCTCGTCTCGAGTGGGGGCATGCACGTGCGATTTCCTCCCGAGCTGTAGCAGCAGTGTCACACTTCCCTTCGCGTGGATCAAGGGATTTGTGGCTTTTCCTCGAGGCTTTCCCAGGAGGCTTTTCCACGAGGCTTTCCTACAGGGCTGTCCCACGAGCCACCGTGGTGTGAGTCGATCCTCGGCTTGAAAGTCGAGACAGTGCAGGGAAAACAGGTTTCCCTGGAATGGACTGAGGCATCTGGGGGACTCTGGGAATGGTGGCACGACCCTGGAGTTCCTCTCTCCTTTCCTGTGGAGAGCGCCTCCTCTTGAGATGCGACGGGAAAGCCGGGAGTTTATTCCCGATCACGCAGGGGAAGGATCCCTCCTCTCGAGCCAGGAGGCGGAAACGGGGCTCCTCTGGATGTGGGCGGGACTCGCGTGTTTCCTCTCGAATGGAAACGGGTATGTCGGGGAACTTCTTGAGTTGCAGCAAGGGTGTGAAAGACCCTTTGGAAGTTCCAGATGTTAGATGTGATTAGCCTCAAGTCGCCTCAGCGGAAATGGGCCTCATCTCGCCTGGAGGGGAGAACGTCCTGGAGTTTCTCTAGTTGTGGCAGGCACTCTCGACTTACGACGGGGACCTCAGGGACCCGCTCTGGTGGCCTCAGGAAATGCCAGTCCCCATTCGAGTTGCTCGGGGGCCTCTCGGATTCCTCTCCCGTCGATGCCGGGGCCTAAGATCTTGTGTGGAGTCGCTGCCGGAACCTGAGCATTCCTCTGTCTAGTGCTGACATGGATCTTGGGGTACTTCTGGAGTCTCCCCAAGGGAGTCAGTCCTCATCTCGAGTGGGGGCCTGCACGTTCGCTTTCCTCCCGAGCTGTAGCAGCAGTGTCGAACTTACCTTCGCGTGGATCAAGGGATCTGTGGCTTTCACTCGAGGCTTTCCCACGGCTTTCCCACAGGGCTGTCCCACGTGCCACCGTGGTGCGAGTCGATCCTCGCTTGAAAGTCGAGCAGTGCAGGGAAAACCGGTTTCCCTGAAATGGACTGAGAAATCTGGGGTCTCTGGAATGGTGGCACGACCTGGAGTTCCTCTCGCCTTTCCTGTGGAGAGCGCCTCTTCTTGAGATGCAACGGGAAACGCGGGGAAATCTTTCCCCCCACGCAGGAAAAGGATTCCTCCTCTCGAGCCTGGAGACGGAAATGGGGCTCCTC
>NW_017204383.1:0-5679 GCF_001704415.2 Capra hircus | reverse complement strand
GGGGGGCCTCACGGGGGCCTCTCAGGTTTCCTCTCCCATCGATGCTGGGGACTAAGTCCTTGTGTGGAGTCAGTGCCGGAACCTGAGGATTCCTCTCCAGTGCTGACATGGATATCGGGGTTCTTCTGGAGTCTCCCCAGGGGAGTCAGTCCTCGTCTCGAGTGGGGTCATGCACGTGTGCTTTCCTTCCTAGCTGTAGCAGCAGTGTCGCGCTTCCCTTTGCGTGATCAAGGGATCTGTGGCTTTCCCTCGAGGCTTTCCCACGAGGCTTACCCACGAGTCTTTCCCACAGGGCTGTCCCACGTGCCACCGTGGTGTGAGTCGATCCTCGGCTTGAAAGTCGAGGCAGTGCAGGGAAAACAGGTTTCCCCCGGAATGGACTGAGACATCTGGGGGACTCTGGGAATGGTGGCACGACCTGGAGTTCCTCTCACCTTTCCTGTGAAGAGCGCCTCCTCTTGAGATGCTACGGGAACGCCGGCAATTCTTTCTAGAGCACGCAGGGAAAGGATCCCTCCTCTCGAGCGAGGAGACGGAAACGGGGCTCCTCTGGATGTGGGGGGAGCTCTCTTGCTTCCTCTCGAGTGGAGACGGGAATGTCGTGGAAATTCTTGAGTTGCAGCAAGGGTGTGAAGGACCCTCTGGAAGTTCCAGAGTTTAGGTGTGAGTAGCCTCGAGACGCCTCAGCGGAAATGGGCCTCATCTCGCCTGGAGGGGAGAACCTCCTGGATTTTCTCGAGTTGCAGCAGGTGCTCTCGGACTTAAGACGGGGACCTCAGGGACCCGCTCTGGTGGCCTCAGGAAAGGCCAGTCCCCATGCGAGTTGCTCGGGCCTCTCGGGATTCCTCTCCCGTCTATGCTGGGGCCTAAGACCTTGTGTGGAAACAGTGCTGGAACCTGAGGATTCCTCTCCAGTGCTGACATGGATCTTGGGGTACATCTGTAGTCTCACCAGGGGAGTCAGTCCTCGTCTTGAGTGAGGGCATGCACGTGCAGTTGCCTTTCGAGCTGTAGCAGCAGTGTCGAGCTTCCCTTCGTGTGGATCAAGGGATCTGTGGCTTTCCCGCGAGGCTTTCCCACGAGCTTTCCCACGAGGCTTTCCCACAGGGTGTCCCTCGTGCCACCGTGGTGTGAGTCGATCCTCGGCTTGAAAGTCGAGGCAGTGCAGGGAAAAGTTTGCCCTGGAATGGACTGAGACATCTGGGGGACTCTGGAATGGTGGCATGACCCTGGAATTCCTCTCGCATTTCCTGTGGAGAGCGCCTCCTCTTGAGATGCGACGGGAACGCCCGGAATGCTTTCCCGAACACGCAGGGAAAGGATCCTCCTCTCGAGGTAGGAGCGGAATCGGGGCTCATCTGGATGTGGGAGGAACTCTCGTGCTTCCTCTCCAGTGGAGACGGATATGTCGGGGAACCTTTGAGTTGCAGCAAGGGTGTGAAGGATCCTTTGAAGTTCCAGATGTTAGATGTGATTAGCCTCGAGACGCCTCAGCGGAAATGGGCCTCAACTCGCCTGGAGGGGAGAACCTCCTGTATTATCTCGAGTTTCCGCAGGTGCTCTCACTTACGACGGGGACCTCAGGGACCCGCTCTGGTGGCATCAGGAAAGGCCAGTGCCCATGCGAGTTGCTCGGGGGCTTTTCGGGATTCCTCTCCCGTCGATGCTGGGTCCTAAGACCTTGTGTGGAGTCGGTGCTGGAAACTGAGTATTCCTCTTGAGTGCTGACATGCATCTTGGGGTACTTCTGGAGTCTCCCCAGGGGAGTCAGTCCTCGTCTCGAGTGGGGGCATTCACGTGGGCATTCCTCCCGATCTGAAGCAGCAGTGTCGCGCTTCCCTTCGCGTGGATCAAGGGATCTGTGGCTTTCCCTCGAGGCTTTCCCACGAGGCTTTCCCAAAGGGCTGTTCCACGTGCCACCGTGGTGTGAGTCGATCCTCGGCTTGAAAGTCGAGGCAGTGCAGGGAAAACAGGTTTCCCTGGAATGGACTGAGACATCTGGGGGACTCTGGGAATGTGGCACGACCCTGGAGTTCCTCTCGCCTTTCCTGTGGAGAGCGCCTCCTCTTGAGATGCGACGGAACGCCGGGAATTCTTTCCGAACACGCAGGGAAAGGATCCCTCCTCTCAGGCTAGGAGGCGGAAATGGGGCTCCTCTGGATGTGGGCGGGACTCTCGTGCTTCCTCTCAAGTGGAGACGGGTAAGTCGGGGAACTTCTTGAGTTGCAGCAAGGGTGTGAAGGACCCTTTGGAAGTTCCAGATGTTAGAATTGATTAGCCTCGAGACGCCTCAGCGGAAATGGGCCTCGTCTCGCCTGGAGCGAGAATCTCCTGTATTTTCTAGAGTTGCGGCAGGTGCTCTCAACTTACGACGGGGACCTCAGGGACACGCTCTAGTGGCCTCAGAAAAGGCCAGTCCCCATGCGAGTTGCTCGGGGGCCTCTCGGGATTCCTCTCCCGTCGATGCCCGGCCTAAGATCTTGTGTGGAGTCGGTGCCGGAACCTGAGGATTCCTCTCCAGTGCTGACATGGATCTTGGGGTACTTCTGGAGTCTCCCCAGGGGAGTCAGTCCTCGTCTCGAGTGGGGGCATGCACGTGCGCTTTCCTCCCGAGCTGTAGCAGCAGTGTCACGCTTCCCTTCGCGTGGATCAAGGGATCTATGGCTTTCAAAGGAGGCTTTCCCACGAGGTTTTCCCACGAGGCTTTCCCACAGGGTTGTCCTTCGTGCCACCGTGGTGTGAGTCGATCCTCGGCTTGAAAGTCGAGGCAGTGCAGGGAAAACAGGTTTCCCTGGAATGGACTGAGACATCTGGGGGAATCTGGGAATGGTGGCACGACCCTGGTGTTCCTCTCGCCTTTCCTGTGGAGAGCGCCTCCTGTTGAGATGCGACGGGAACTCCGGGAATTCCTTCCTGACCACGCAGGGAAACGATACCTCCTCCGAGCTAGGAAACGGAAACGGGGCTCCTCTGGATGTGGGCGGGATTATCGTGCTTCCTCTCGAGTGGAGACGGGTATGTTGGGGATCTTCTTGAGTTGCAGCAAGTGTGTGAAGGACCTTTGGAATTTCCAGATGTTAGGTGTGATTAGCCTCGAGACGCCTCAGCAGAAATGGGCCTCATCTCGCTTGGAGGGGAGAACCTCCTGGATTTTCTCGACTTGGGGCAGTTGCTCTCGACTTACGATGGGGACATCAGGGACCCGCTCTGGTGGACTCAGGAAAGGCCAGCCTCATGCGAGTTGCTCGGGGCCTCTCGGGATTCCTCTCCCGTCGATGCTGGGGCCTAAGACCTTGTGTGGAGTCAGTGCTGTAACCTGAGCATTCCTCTCCAGTGCTAACATGGATCTTGGGTACTTCTGGAGTCTCCCCAGGGTAGTCAGTCCTCGTCTCGTGTGGGGGCATGCACGTGTGCTTTCCTCTCGAGCTGTAGCAGCAGTGTCGTGCTTCCCATCGCGTGGATCAAGGGATCAGGGACTTTCCAAGGAGGCTTTCCCACGAGGCTTTCCCACGAGGCTTTACCACAGGGCTGTTCCACGTGCCACCGTGGTGTGAGTCGATCCTCGGCTTGAAAGTCGAGGCAGTGCAGGGAAAACAGGTTTCCCTGGAATGGACTGAGACATCTGGGGGACTCTGGGAATGGTGGCACGACCCTGGAGTTCCTCTCGCCTTTCCTGTGGAGAGCGCCTCCTCTTGAGATGCGTCGGAAATGCCGGGAATTCTTTCCCGACCACGCAGGGAAAGGATCCCTCCTCTCGAGCTGGGAGGCGGAAACGGGGCTCCTCTGGATGTGGGCGGGACTCTCGTGCTTCCTCTCGAGTGGAGACGGGTATGTGGGGAACTTCTTGAATTGCAGCAAGGGTTTGAAGGACCCTTTGGAAGTTCCAGAGGTTAGGTGTTATTAGCCTCGAGACGCCTCAGTGGAAATGCGCCTCATCTCGCCTGGAGGGGACAACCTCCTGGATTTTCTTGACTTGCAGCAGGTGCTCTCGACTTACGACGGGGACCACGGGACCCTTCTGGAGGCCTCAGGAAAGGCCAGTCCCCATGCGAGTTGCTCGGGAGCCTTTCGGGATTTCTCTCCCGTCGATGCAGGCGCCTAAGACCTTGTGCGGAGTCGGTGCCGGAACCTGAGGATTCCTCTTCAGTGCTGAATGGATCTTGGGGTATTTCTGGAGTCTGCCCAGGGGAGTCAGTCCTCGTCTCGAGAAGGGGCATTCACGTGCGCTTTCCTGCCGAGCTGTAGCAACAGTGTCACGCTTCTCTTCGCATGGGTCAAGGGATCTGTGCCTTTCCCTCGAGGCTTTCCCAAAGGGCTGTCCCACGTGCCACCGTGGTGTGTGTCGATGTCGATCCTCGCTTGAAAGTCGAGGCAGTGCAGGGAAAACAGGTTTCCCTGGAATGGACTGAGACATCTTAGGGACTCTGGGAATGGTGGCACGACCCTGGAGTTCCTCTCGCCTTTCCTGTGGAGAGCGCCTCCTCTTGAGATGCGACGGGAACTCCGGGAATTCCTTCTGACCACGCAGGAAACGATACTCCTCCCGAGCTAGGAAACGGAAACGGGGCTCCTCTGGATGTGGGCGGGATTATCGTGCTTCCTCTCGAGTGGAGACGGGTATGTTGGGGATCTTCTTGAGTTGCAGCAAGTGTGTGAAGGACCTTTGGAATTTCCAGATGTTAGGTGTGATTAGCCTCGAGACGCTCAGCAGAAATGGGCCTCATCTCGCTTGGAGGGGAGAACCTCCTGGATTTTCTCGACTTGGGCAGTTGCTCTCGACTTACGATGGGGACATCAGGGACCCGCTCTGGTGGACTCAGGAAAGGCCAGCCTCATGCGAGTTGCTCGGGGGCCTCTCGGGATTCCTCTCCGTCGATGCTGGGGCCTAAGACCTTGTGTGGAGTCAGTGCCGGAACCTGAGGATTCCTCTCCAGTGCTAACATGGATCTTGGGTACTTCTGGAGTCTCCCCAGGGTAGTCAGTCCTCGTCTCGTGTGGGGGCATGCACGTGCGCTTTCCTCCGAGCTTAGCAGCAGTGTCGTGCTTCCCTCGCGTGGATCAAGGGATCAGGGCTTTCCAAGGAGGCTTTCCCACGAGGCTTTCCCACGAGGCTTTCCACAGGGCTGTTCCACGTGCCACCGTGGTGTGAGTCGATCCTCGGCTTGAAAGTCGAGGCAGTGCAGGGAAAACAGGTTTCCTGGAATGGACTGAGACATCTGGGGGACTCTGGGAATGGTGGCACGACCCTGGAGTTCCTCTCGCCTTTCCTGTGGAGAGCGCCTCTCTTGAGATGGGTCGGAAATGCCGGGAATTCTTCCCGACCACGCAGGGAAAGGATCCTCCTCTCGAGCTGGAGGCGGAAACGGGGGCTCCTCTGGATGTGGCGGGACTCTCGTGCTTCCTCTCGAGTGGAGACGGGTATGTGGGGAACTTCTTGAATTGCAGCAAGGGTTTGAAGGACCCTTTGGAAGTTCCAGAGGTTAGGTGTTATTAGCCTCGAGACGCCTCAGTGGAAATGCGCCTCATCTCGCCTGGGGGACAACCTCCTGGATTTTTCTTGACTTGCAGCAGGTGCTCTCGACTTACGACGGGGACCACGGGGACCTTCTGGAGGCCTCAGGAAAGGCCAGTCCCATGCGAGTTGCTCGGGGCCTTTCGGGATTTCTCTCCCGTCGATGC
>NW_017204382.1:0-5680 GCF_001704415.2 Capra hircus | reverse complement strand
GGCCAGTTATCATGCGTGTTGCTAGGGGGCCTCTTGTGATTCCTCTCCCGTCGATGCTGGGGCCTAAGACCTTGTGTGGAGTCGGGGCCGGAAGCTGAGGATTCCTCTCCAGTTGCTGACATGGATTTTGGGGTACTTCTGGAGTCTCCACAAAGGAGTCAGGCCTCGTCTCGAGTGGGACATGAGCGTGCCCTTTCCTCCCATGCTGTAGCAGCAGTGTCACGCTTCCCCTTGCGTGGACCAAGGATCTGTGGCTTTCCCTCGAGTCTTTCCCACGAGGCTTTCCCACAGGGCTGTCCCACGTTTCACGGTGGGTGTGAGTCGATCCTCGGCGTGAAAAGCCGAGGCAGTGCAGGGGAAAACAGGTTCCTGTGGAACGGACAGAGATATCTGGGGGGGAGTCTTGGAATGGTGGCACGACCCTGCAGTTCCTCTCCCCTTTCCTTTGGAGAGCGCCTCCTCTTGAGATGCGATGGGAATGCCGGGAATTCTTTCCGGACCAAGCAGGGAAAGGATCCCTCATCTCGAGCTACGAGCCGGAAACGGAGCTCCTCTGGATGTGGCCGGGACCCTCGTGCTTCCTCTTGAGTGGAGACGGGGTATGTCGGGGGAACTTCTTGAGTTGCCAGCATGGCTGTGAAAGACTCTTTGGAAGTTCCAGCGGTCAAGTGTGATTAGCCTCGAGACACCTCAGTGGAAACGGGCCTCATCTCGCCTGCAGGGGAGAACCTCCTGGATTTTACCGAGTTGCGGCAGGTGCTCTTGACTTACGACGGGGACCTCATGGACCCGCTCTGGTGACCTCAGGAAAGGCCAGTCCCCATGCGAGTTGCTAGAGGGCCTGTGGCTGTTCCTTTCCCGTCGATGCCAGGGCCTAAGACCTTGTTGTGGCGTCGGGCCGGAACCTGAGGATTCCTCTCCAGGGCTGACATGCATCTTGGGGTACTTCTGGAGTCTCCCCAGGGGGAGTCAGTCCTCGTTTCGAGTGGGGGCATGCACGTGGGCTTTCCTCCCGAGCTGGAGCAGCAGTGTCACGCTTCCCGTCGTGTGGATAAAGGGATCTGTGGCTTTCCCTCGAGGCTTTCCCATGAGGCTTTCCCACAGGGCTCTCCCACGTGCCACCGTGGGTGTGAGCCGATCCTCGGCATGAAAGTCGAAGCAGTGCAGGGAAAACAGGATCCTCTGGAATGGACGGAGACATCTGGGGCACTTGGAATGGTGGCACGACCCATGAGTTCCTCTCGCCTTTCCTGTGCAGCGCGCGCCTCCTCTTGAGATGCGTCGGAAACGTTGGGAATTCTTTCCCGAGGAAGCAGGGAAGGATCCCTCATCTCGAGATTGGAGGCGGAAACGGAGCTCCTCTGGAGGAGGCCGGACCCTCGTGCTTCCTCTGGAGTGGAGACGGGTATATCGGGGAACCTCCTGAGTTGTAGCAAGGGGTGTGTAGGACCCTTTGGAAGTTCCAGAGTTTAGGTGTGATTACTCTCGAGATGCCGCAGAGAAAATGGGCCTCATCTCGACTGGAGCAGAGAACCTCCTGGATTTTCTCCAGTTGCGGCAGGTGCTCTCAACATACGACCGTGACCTCAGGGACAGTGTAGCAGATGTGTCACGCTTCCCTTCGCAGGGATCAAGGGATCTGTGGCTTTCCCACGAGGCTTTCCAAGGGCTGTCCCACGTGCCACCATGGTGTGAGTGGATCCTCGGGCGTGAAAGTCGAGGCATTGCGGGGAAAACAGGTTCCTCTGAAATGGACTGAGATATCTGGGGGACTCTTGGAATGGTGGCACGACCCTGGAGTTCCTCTCGCCTTTCCTATTGAGAGCCCTTGCTCTTGAGAGGCCACGGGAACGCTGAAAAATCTTTCTTGACTAAGAAGGATAGGATCCCTCATCTCGAGGTACCAGGCGGAAACGGGGTTCCTCTGGATGTGGCGGGACCCTCGTGCTTCCTCTCGAGTGGAGACGGGGTATGTCGGGGAACTTCTTGAGTTGCAGCAAGGACCCTTTTGAATTTCCAGAGTTTAGGTGTGATGAGCCTCCAGACGCCTCAGAGGAAAATGGGCCTCATCTCGCCTGGAGCGGAGAACCTCCTGGATTTTCTAGAGTTGGGCAGGGTCTCTCGAGTTACGACGGGGACCTCAGGGACCCGCTCTGGTGGCCTCAGGAAAGGCCAGTGCCCATGGAGTTGCAAGGGGGCCTTTCGGGATTCCTCTCCCGTCGATGTCGGGGCCTAAGACCTTGTGTGGAGTCTGGGCTGGAACCTGAGGATTCTTCTCCAGTGCTGACATGGATCTTGGGGTACTTCTGGAGTCTCTCCTGGGGAGTCAGTGTTCATCTCGTGTGGGGGCATGCACGTGAGCTTTCCTCACGAACTGTAGCAGCAGTGTCACACTTCCCGTCGCGGGGATCAAGGGATCTGTGGCTTTCCCTCGAGGCTTTCCGACGAGGCTTTCCCACAGGGCTGTCCCACGTGGGACATGCCATGGTGGAGTGAGTGGATCCTCGGCGTGAAAGTAGAGGCAGTGCAGGGAAAACAAGTTCCTCTGGAATGGACTGAGACATCTGGGGGGTCCCTTGGAATTGTGGCACGACACTGGGGTTTCTCTCGCCTTTCCTATTGAGGAGCGCCTCTTCTTGAGATGCGACGGGAAAGCCAGGAATTCTTTCCAGACGAAGCAGTAAAAGAATCCCTAATCTCAAGCTACGAGGTGGAAACCAGGCTCCTCTGGATGTGGGCGGGACACTCGTGCTTCCTCTCGAGTGGAGACTGGTATGTCGGGGAACTTCTTGAGTTGCAGCAAGCGTGTGAAGGACCCTTTGGAAGTTCCAGAGGTTAGGTGTGATTAGCCTCGAGACGCCTCAACGGAAATGGGCCTCATCTCGCCTGGAGGGGGGAGAACCTCCTGGATTTTCTCGAGTTGGGGCAGGTGTTCTCGACTTACGACGGGGACCTCAGGGACTCGCTCTGGTGGCCTCAGGAAAGGCCAGTCCCCCTGCGAGTTGCTTGAGGTCCTCTCGGATTCCTCTCCCGTCGATGCCAGGCCCTAAGACCTTGTGTGGATTCGGTGCCGGAACCTGAGGATTCCTCTGCAGTGCTGATATGTATCCTGCGGTACTTCTGGAGTCTCCCCAGGGGAGTCAGTCCTCGTCTCGAGTGGGGGCATGCACGTGCGCTTTCCTCCCGAGCTGTAGCAGCAGTGTCACGCTTCCCTTCGCGTGGATCAAGGGATCTGTGGCTTTCCCTCGAGGCATTCCCACGAGGCTTTCCACGAGGCTTTCCCACAGGGCTGTCACACGTGCCACCGTGGTGTGAGTCGATCCTCGGCTTGAAAGTGGAGGCAGTGCAGGGAAAACAGGTTTCCCTGGAGTGGACTGAGACATCTGGGGGACTCTGGGAATGGTGGCATGACCCTGGAGTTCCTCTCGCCTTTCCTGTGGAGAGTGCCCACTCTTGAGCTGCTATGGCAAGTCCGGGAATTCATTCCCGACCACGCAGGGAAAGGATCCCTCCTCTCGAGCTATGAGGCGGAAACGGGGCTCCTCTGGATATGGGCGGGGCTCTCGTGCTTCCTCTCGAGTGGAGACGGGTAAGTCGGGAAACTTCTTGAGTTGCAGCAAGGGTGTGAAGGACCCTTTGGAAGTTCCAGAAGTTAGGTGTGATTAGCCTCCAGACACCTCAGCGGAAATGGGCCTCATCTCGCCTGGACGGGAGAACCTCCTGGATTTTTTCGAGTTGCGGAAGGTGCTCTCGACTTACGACGGGGACCTCAGGGACCCGCTCTGGTGGCCTCAGGAAAGGCCAGTCCCCATGCGAGTTGCTCGGGGGCCTCTCGGGATTCCTCTCCCGTCGATGCCGGGGCCTAAGACCTTGTGTGGAGTCGGTGCCGGAACCTGAGGTATCCTCTCCAGTGCTGATATGGATCCTGGGGTACTTCTGGAGTCTCCCCAGGGGAGTCAGTCCTCGTCTCGAGTGGGGCATGCACGTGCGCTTTCCTCCCGAGCTGTAGCAGCAGCGTCACGCTTCCCTTCGCGTGGATCAAGGGATCTGTGGCTTTCCCTCGAGGCATTCACAGGAGGCTTTCCCACGAGACTTTCCCACAGGGCTGTCCCACGTGCCACCGTGGTGTGAGTCGATCCTCGGGTGAAAGTCGAGGCAGTGCAGGTAAACAGGTTTCCCTGGAGTGGATTGAGACATCTGGGGACTCTGGGAATGGTGGCACGACCCTGGAGTTCCTCTCGACGTTCCTGTGGAGAGCGCCTCCTCTTGAGATGCGACAGGAACGCCGGGAGTTCTTACCCGAACACGCAGGGAAAGGATCCCTCGTCTGGATCTAGGAGGCGGAAACGGTGCTCCTCTGGATGTGGGCGGGACTCTCGTGCTTCCTCTCGAGTGGAGACGGGTATGTCGGGGAACTTCTTGAGTTGCAGCAAGGGTGTGAAGGACCCTTTGGAAGTTCCAGAGGTTAGGTGTGATTAACCTTGAGATGCCTCAGCGGAAATGGGCCTCATCTCGCCTGGAGGGGGGAGAACCTCCTGGATTTTCTCGAGTTGCGGCAGGTGCTCTCGACTTACAACGGGGACCTCAGGGACCCGCTCTGGTGGCCTCAGGAAAGGCCAGTCACCATGCGAATTGCTCAGGGGGCCCCTCGGGATTCCTCTCCCGTCGATGCCTGGGCCTAAGACCTTGTATGGAGTCAGTGTCAGAAACTGAGGATACCTCTCCAGTGCTGACATGAATATTGGGTACTTCTGGAGTCTCCCCAGGGACGTCAGTCCTCGTCTCGAGTGGGGCCATGCTCGTGCACTTTCCTCCCGAGATGTAGCAGCAGTGTTATTCTTCACTTCCCGTGGATCAAGGGATCTGTGGCTTTCCCTCGAGGCTTACCCACCAGGGGTTTCCCATGAGGCTTTACCACAAGGCTATCCACGTGCCACCGTTGTGTGAGTCAACCCTCGGCTTGAAAGTCGACGCAGTGCAGGGAAAACAGGTTTCCCTGGAATGGACTGAGACATCTGGGGGACTCTGGGGAATGGTGGCACGACCCTGGAGTTCCTCTCGCCTTTCCTGTGGAGAGTGCCCCCTCTTGAGCTGTGGGGAAAGCCGGGAATTCTTTCCGACCACGCAGGGAAAGGATCCCCTCTCTCGAGCTATGAGGCGGAAGGCGGGCTCCTCTGGATGGGCGGGCCTCTCGTGCTTCCTCTCGAATGCAGAAGAGCATGTCGGGGAACTTCTTGAGTTGCAGCACGGGTGTGAAGACCCTTAGAAAGTTCCAGAGGTTAGGTGTGATTAGCCTCGAGACGCCTCAGCGGAAATGCGCCTCATCTCGCCTGGAAAGGAGAACCTCCTGGATTTTCTCGAGTTGCGGCACGTGCTCTCGACTTACGATGGGGACCTCAGGGACCCGCTCTGGTGGCCTCAGGAAAGGCCAGTCCCCCCTGTGAGTTGCTTGTGGGCCTTTCAGATTCCTCTCCCGTCGATGCCGGGGCCCTAAGACCTTGTGTGGAGTCGGCCAGAACCTGAGGAGGATTCCTTCTCCAGTGCTGACATGGACCCTGTGGTACGTCTGGAGTTTCCCCAGGGGAGTCAGTCCTCCTGTCGAGTGGGGGCATGCACTTGCGCTTTCCTCCCGAGCTGTAGCAGCAGTTCACCTTCCCTTCGCGTGGATCAAGGATCGGTG